>NC_056718.1:8704258-8794258 GCF_018831695.1 Puntigrus tetrazona
CCTCTCCGGGACCGATAAGGGGTAGACATGACCTTTGGGAAGTTTGGCACCTGGCAGTAGGTCAATGGCGCAATCCCATGGCTGGTGTGGAGGAAGGTGAGTGGCCGCCGACTTGCTGAACACATCCTGGAAATCCTGGTACGGTTCGGGAATTGGCGTGTCGTGCTCGGGCTCCGGACTCTCCACTGAAGTGGATCCTACGGGTATGGAAGGATAATTACAAACAGGCAGGGGCAGATTCTTCAAGCAGTTTTGGAAACAGAAAGCACTCCATTTTTGGATTTCACCGGTTCTCCAGAGGATGTCAGGCTGGTGTTGTTCCAACCAGGGTCTCCCGAGCACGACATCCACCACGGCGTCCTCTAGGACGAGGAGTTGAAGTTCCTCCAGATGAAGCTGACCGATCTGCAGGGTGAGAGGTGGTGTGGTGCGGTGGACGCGGCCCCGGCCCAGCGGGGTTCCCTGGATGGTGCTGATGCTGTAGGTAGTGTCATTAGGGTGAGAGGGAATCTGGTGTCTGTGGAGGGTCCTCGAGGAGATGAAGTTTCCGGCGGCACCGGAGTCCACGAGGATATAAACTGGGAAGAGGTGGTTGGCATGGATCAATGTACCAGATATATGGGGTAGATTGGTAACTTGAGGAGTGAAACGAATCGTACTCACCGCTGGGCGCGGGGGCCGGACAGGACAGGTGTTGAGGCGGTGATTCGGGTGTCCACAGTAGAGACATAGGTTGGCAGCAAGTCGGCGGGTGCGTTCGGCGGGAGTGAGATGGTAGGTGTCCGTAATCATGGGCTCGTCGGCTGAAATCGGAGGCGGTGAGGTAGATGGCGCTGGTGGCTGACGGGTATCCACACAGGCATTAAGGTTTTGGGAAATATGGATCGCTTTGTTAATAAACGCTTCTAATCCCACGGTATCCTCAAAGATCGCCATTTGTTGGCGAAGCGCCGGCTGTAATCCCGGCGGAACACGGAGAAATAGCGCGGCTCATTCCAGCCACTAGCCACCGCCAGAGTTCAGCGAATGGCGTAATCGTGAATTCCTGCGTCTGCCTGTCGGAGATTAAACAGTTCATCATGTACCGAAAGTAGGGAGGTAATGGGTCCAAATACCTCCTTCAAATGAGCCAGGAAGTTCGTGGCTGAATTCACGACAGGGTTCCGGGCTGAGTGGAGGGCTTCCGCCCACTGCAGCGCCCGTCCGTGTAACAGTGCGATGATAAAAGTGACTTTGGCAGCTTCAGAGGTGAATTGGTGAGCCTGTGACTCCAGATATAGGGAACATTGGAGCACAAAACCATTGCACGTTTCCCTTTCACCGGAGTACGGTGACGGTCGAGCGAGGGGACATGCCGGAGCTGGAGTGGGTCGGGACAAAGCCGCGTGGATCGCTGCGGCGATCTCGGATAGCGGATTCGGCGAGCTGGTGGGTTCCGTGTTGGCGTCCTCTTCCATCTCGTTTTATATCAGGGCTGGGATTCTGTCACGGTCTGAGGAGAGATGAGGCAGGCAGGCAGGAAAATACTGGCAACGTTTTAATGGAACTTAGGATTGGCGTAACGCCGAGCAAACATTAGCTCAAAACAAAGAGGAACACAAAACAAATACTCAAATGCGGGTAGTCCGTATCAGCAGGGGTAGTCACAGGAAGAACGAGTTCGAGAGTGCAGACAGAAGCAGGTGAACGTAACTTCAATCCCAGCCGAGGAAAGACTGGGTTTCTGGAGTATATGTGGAGGTGAGTTAATTACTAACAGGTGTGGTGAACAGGTGGCTAGAATTCCGGAGATGATGAGCGGGTGATTGGCGTGGGAGACGGTGATCTGGTGGGTGTGTTTGTGACAATATGTGTGTATATATGTGTGTGTGTGTGTGTGTGTGTGTGTATATATATATGTGTGTGTGTATATATATGTGTATGTGTGTGTGTGTGTATATGTGTGTGTGTGTATATATATATATATATATATGCGTGTATATGTGTGTATATATATGTGTGTGTATATATATATATGTGTATATATGTATGTGTGTGTATATATGTGTGTGTGTATGTATGTATATATATATATATATATATATATATATATATATATATATATATATATATATATATATATATATATATCTAAAAACAAGTCTTTAGTATCTTCCTAGATAGTGCATTGTTTCACTGGTGCCTTACCTTTTACTTATTAAAAATAGTAAAACAATTTAATAGTAGTAATAATAATAAGAAAAATAATTTCTTTATAATAATTATGGTTATTATACAGAGCAATATTTTACATAGAAATGCTTTAAAAGACAATTTTATATAATGTATTATGTAAAACGTATAATGTATACATTAGTGTTTTTCATGTTTTTATTTACCTGTACTCTACAATTTAGTAGTATAAAAGTGTAATTGAATATTACCTTACGTATAACAGTTACATTTGTAATTATTATTATTATTTATTATATTTGCAACAACAATTATTATTATTATTATTATTATTATTATTAATAGTAATAATAATAATAATAATAATATAACATTTATTAATATTTAGTAGTATTGGACAATGTTATTTGGAAAAGCTTTTTCAATATAATTTATCATTTGGATAAATACGATAAAAATTAGGAAAAAGACAACTCAGTATAAACAAACCATTCTCCAGATATTATTTTAATACCTTTACTTTGGCTTTGAAGCGTAATGCTTAGCATCGCATTTTTAAAATCCTCTTTGTGATCGTACTGATAAACATAAAAGAAAAAATGACTTTGGACTTGGTTTAAAGCACGACGAGAGCCACTGCATTAATCTGCATTTTACCAATGTGATTCCCAGAACAAGAGCCCACGCTGCACCTTTTCCTCTCACTCTTCCCTCGTTCATTTGTTTGTGTAGCTGAATAGCATAACAATTGCGTTTGCAGTAAATCAGAACCCTGCCCTAGTTTTACTGATGAGTTGATCATCATACACAGACATATATGCTCAGAGAGAGAGCCCCGCTTCCTTTGAAGAAGATTTACTTCCTAAGAAGCAGAGCAGATTGGAAACGTCGCGGTTAAGAGTCTGTGAGCCGACACGACAGACTGTGTCTCCAACCCGTTGTTTTAAAGAACGGCTAAAGTCGCTCTCGGTGCAGAGGCGGCGGTCCGGGCTCACAGATTTATGTGAGATCCACGCACTTCCTGTGTCCGTGTTTTATGGATACTCACACACTTGTTCCCAGCTTTCTGTATGCGTATCTGTCTCAGTGTCTGTTTGAACATTTCCGTGATGGCAGCTCATAGAATTCAAGTCAAATCTATTCAAACTCAAGAGGCACGTAAAGGTCAACCTATCAAGCAGAGCAATTTTGAGACAGAGCAAAGAATTGAAAGAAACCGGAGAAGGGAGAGATGAAAGCTAATGGGACATAAAAGTCCCTCCTGTGGTTTCAAGGCTCTGTTCTTTCTGTGTTTGTAATTCCTTTGTGAATTGGCAGGTTCGGGAGAGTTGTGTTGTTTGGTAAGAATAGTTGTGACAGAAAAAAAAAGAAACTGCGTGGCACAAAAATTTAAATCCTGTAAAAAAAAAAAAATAAAATAAACTGTATCCTGTAACTTTCATTCTTCTCTAGGACATAAAATATGTTCAAAGTCACTGAGATCTGAAAACCACTGGACCCCACTGACTTTCACTGTATGGACAAAAAAGTATGGACTTTTTTCCTTTCATATTTCATAAATGACACCAAATGCATTAATATTTTTTGAGAATTTTAATTGGGTATAATTAATACCACGTGGTTATTTGAAAGCATAAAATCCACAGCAGCAGTTTATGATCATCATGGTTACATAAAGCAACTCACCAAATCATGTTATTTTGATATTAAATATCGCAACATTTTTTTTTTTAATGTAACCATACATGATCAAATGATAATAAATGACAAATTAGTTTGGTTTTGAAATTATGTATTATTGAAATTATGTATGTATGTATGTGTATATATATGTATGTGTATATATATGTATGTATATATATATATGTATATGTGTATATATTATAATTTATAGATATTTTATAGATAATATTTTAAAGAAATTAGTAAGTTCATTCATTTGAAACATGACAATAAAGACATTTATAATGTTACAACATTTTTCTCAAATAAATGCTCTTCTTTTGAACTTTCTATTCATCAAAGAATCCTAAAAAACAAAAGTATAATGTGATTTCCACAAATGTGGACGTGTTTCTGGAGCATCAGATCAGCATATCAGAGTGATGTCTGAATGATCATGTGACACTGAAGACTGGGGTAATGATGCTGAAAATTCAGCTTTGCCATCAAAGGTATATATTACTATATTTTTTCGATCAACCAAAAAGATTGTTGCCATCAAAAACATGTTAAAAAAAAAAAAAAAAATCATAGCTTTAAAAATAAAATGTAGATCAGTTTAAAAACGACTCGGAATAGACAAGAGCCCTCAGTGCTGGGAACATCGTCCCGATTCATTGTGGTTCTAGCGTGTTGCAGAGTAACAGGGGAAATACTTCAGACTTTGAAATTAGGTCATTCTCCCTGCCTCTGTATTTTTCTTTCTATTTCTGTTTGCATCTACGTGATGTCATTCCCCTTCTTTTGTTTCCGTGTGTACATGTACCTCCACACCTCGCACACGCGACTGAAAGTGGGGCAGTTGGTTAGGGTAGCCGTGGGGGAAAGGAGGGAGCGTCTGCTCGGACACGCGGCGGATGCTAAATCCAGACTCTCATTACACTGACTGTCTGTCAGAGATGAATTAGAGGCAGGTCAAAACAACCCCCACTATTAATCATTATATATTGATCATCAGAGCAGGTGTGTGAGAGAGAGAGGGCGAAGGGACCCCTGTAGCTATTAGGAGGACGAGATGCTCACAGGTACGGGCTCTTGAGGGGACGGGCATTAAATCTACATCTTTCGCGAGCTGTCCGGTGTCTTTCTCTCACTCCGCCTCCTACGCGCGCATTAATATTCCGCGCAGAGCGACGGTTACTGTATTTACATATTTGTAACGACTCTCGCCGGCCCTGTAATTAATGGTGCCCGCTGATGCGAGGCGGAATCTGAAGGCATGTTTCCTCTGCGTTGCCATGGCTACCCGCTCCCGCTGTGACACCACGGCGACTGGAGACACGGGTGTTAACTGCTTCCTCGAGGGTCAGGACTTCATCACTCTGTCATAGTCACGCTGGAATAAAGGGATATTTCCATCCATTCATTCGTCCATCAGTACCTCCATCTATCTCTGTAGACACGTCCTAATACCCTTGTGTCTTAACCTAACCGCTGGGACTTCTCCCTCTTTTAACCCTCTCAAGGTGTCCACTACATTGGACAGTTAAGCCATCTTAACCATCTAGAGAGTGATGTTTCATCCAAAGCTCTTGGGATATAACCGTTGACAATTTCTTATAGTTAATTTATCAATTTTATTTTATTTTTTTACCTTTGTGACATCACAACTTCGGCTGACAAATGCAAAGAAATCTTACCCATCTTACATCTGCAATACTGACTTATATTTTTATTGCATTACAATAAAATAAGAATACTTTTGAGAGATTTCTTTTTTAATATATATTTTTATATGTAAATATAATACAATACTAAAATAGGAAATGTAAATGTAATTATTTAAACCTTGACATTCACTAAACATGCTCTGCTTTCTAATTTAAAATCAAGACATGAGTTGCTTTTATTTAATATATATTTTTTTCAAAAATAATTTTTTTGCTTTTGTTTTTGTATTTTAAAACAAAAACAATTAGGAATGTAGACTACACTGTCAACATAATTAAAAGTATATTTTCCAATTTATTATTATTATTATTATTATTATTATTGAAATGTGAAAAGCCAGATATTTATTTTGGGAACATTATTTGATTTATTTGGGTTAATAATAATTTTAAATATTTTCCGCCCACAATGTATATTTTTTTATTAATGCACAAAAATACAGGGTTGGTGGGTAGTTCTTACAGCATATAAAAAACTGAAAACCTTTGATCTATTAGCCACTTTTATTTATTACATTTTTACTGTGTTTTTATTGCAGTTAATGTTCCATAGATAAAAAAAATCATCTTTTGAATGCATGCATTTAATTCAGTCTATTATTAATTGAATTGGCACATTTTATTTGGCTCTATTTTGGCTCTGTATTATTACATACATGATTGATATCATTATATTTTAATTATTTATATTGATACAGTTTTTACATCATGTATAAACTTAAATAAGATGTGCATACGTCTTTTACCTAGTGTATATTTATGTAAAAAGCTTTTAAAGCTTGATGAAGTAGTGTTTTGAGTGCTTTAATGCACGTAATAGAATACATTATGGAACATAGACAGACATTTGATATTGTGGCAAAACTAGAAGCTAAATAATACTGATCACAGACAAACAAAACAGGTATAAAAGTGATGGATAAGAAAATCAGCGGCATACTTTGAGCTTCAGACAGGACAGAAATGCGAAAGTGGAGACAATAAAACATGAATAGAGCTGTTTGTTTCGAGTTCGAGTCTCTTCTTTCAAAATTAACGTGATCTTAGAGAATGGTGTTTGACAACCTGTCCACACTGTTTTTTTTTTGTGACTATCCCTTGAAAGACAACATCTTTGTGGCATACTGGAAAAGAGAACATTAGTGAAGTCTGTTGTATTGAGCGGTGGGTTTTGGTCTCTGGGTAGATTGTTATCAGAGGATAATCCTGTGTCCGGTCTCATATTTGCCATGTCTTGGTGTTTCTCACACTGGACTACAGCACTGAAGGACCAGGAGCCGTAAAGTTATAATTAAACTGCCCCGAGGCTCTCGTCTATAACACATCTTATGCAGCGTTATGAAAAAAAAGCAATGCCTAAGCACCAGTCTAAAATATCCCTTACATTCTGCGTACCTGTCTGAATTGCTTTTCGAAGCCGTTTAAATTGTATAAATAAAAAAAATGATGTTTTGGCCCGATAGATAAAACGGCTATGCTTGTAGTAAATCAAGAAGAATTTGTGCTTTATTATTCCTATTTAATTAGGACTCGCTGGTGTCCAATCTTTACCCTGATACCCTCTGAAGAAAACCTAATTGCAAAAATGCATTAGTGAGAACTGAGAACATGAAATAACATACTCGAATAAATGATGAGCTCTCCCGGAGTTGAAAATATTACAGATACAGATTACGATCTACTGTGGGCCAGAGCCGTTTAGAAAGGCTTTCATAGGAACTGAGGAATGAGCGGCCAGTCGTTCGCCGGAAAGTTGAGGAAAGTCTCAATAGTTTACCTCTCGGAAATCTGGCCAGTAGTTATATTTTACGAAACGCATTATAGTTCGTTTATTTTTAGCGATATACAGTTATGCTATATCTTGAGTTAGATAACGCGACAAACACCTCAACAGGACGGTCATAAGATGCTAGTTATCTTTTTTTTTTTTTTTTTTTTTTAAATAATATTTTTAGTCTTTCTCTCTTTGTGGGAAGTTAAATGAGTTTCTGTGAAGACTGTCATTTAGAAAGGAATACAAGAAAGAGTTTCCTTGAATGCAGATTGTGTTTTTAAAACGTTGCTTTAATTTTTTATTGGGTTAAATTACGTACTTGCTTACCTTATTTAACATTCACTTATACATGAATGTCATGCTAATACTGAGATGTCGGTATAATTGCACTTTATAACCCCCCCCAAAACTTATAAACATTAAATGTTTTATAATGTCTTAAAGCAAAACATAAATAAATGAATAAATAAGCTATTTTAACTGCTGTTAGGTAGGTTATGTTTATTTAGCAACCATAACACTAATATATATATATATATATATATATATATATATATATATATATATATATATATATATATATATATATATATATATATATATATGTATGTATGTATGTATGTATGTATGTATGTATGTTCTATATTATAGATCAGATACCAGCATGTGGGCCTAGAGGTTTAACCGTGGCATTACATAGGAATATTATTTTTCTGGCCACCAAACGCATCTAATTTGCCCCTTTGCTCTGGAAATTAAAAACATGCATCCTTTACGTCCTTTTTCAGAGTTTCTATTTACACTTTAAACAGGTAAAACAAGATATCAAAGCCTAAATATTTCTATTTACAGCTTTTTCAAACAGTATAGTTTAAACGGCTGTTTTTCATAATGCGCACTAAATTTAAATGACCGTAAACACAAAAAGAAACGGTTGGTATCATGTTTGCCAACACAACGTTTTTTTTTTTCCTGTTTTGAACCGAAATGTTTAAATTGCTATAGAGGATGACTTAATAATTGTTTTTATATAAGTATATTTGATAAAATTCACATCAAATTTAAAAGCTAGTGTTTCGAAACGGTGACACTTCTAGTATTTCTAAACAACTTTGTGGGAATATCAAAAAATGAGCGAATGCTTATTTAAAGTCAAAACCATATTACTGCCCATATAACAACAACAAAGAAAGGAAAAAAACATCAGAAAGCATCACAGAAAGTGTAATGGTTTTACTGGTTATAATGGGGATTGTATTGTATTTATGGGATACAGTAATGGTCCCTGTGGGTCTCTACAGGTGATTTGTTTTTCTTTTGTTGGTCGCTTGATAAAGCGGCTAAATCCTAATGGAGCATGTCCCAAAACACACTACAGGAGACCATTTTTAAACAGTTTTAAAGGTTAATAGTGTTGATGGTTTGCAATTATTGGATTTCTGGATTTTCTTTTTTAAAAGAATTTTTATATATATATATATATATATATATATATATATATATATATATATATATATATATATATATATATATATATATATATATACACACACATTTTCAAATAATTTCAAATGATTGGTTTCGTTTGCATATATGTGTGTGTTCTGTGTATATACAGTACTTTTATTTTGGACTTGATTCATTGCGATCGACCGTTTGACAGCAGTACTCCTAATAGAATATAGAAAAGCATAACTAGTGGACAGGTGTAATTCTGTTACATATCCTGTGTGTTTGAAGGGACTTCTTATAGTGGAGTGTTCTATTGCATCGCTCATCGATATCTGGCTCCCAGCCATAAAACAACAGAGTAAAGTGCATCTCTTTTCTTTGTTTTCCATGCCCTCACCTGCACTTTTCTGAAAGAGACAGGCATTGATGGGTATATAAAGCAGCACTGCTCGGTGAGTGGAGTTTCCTATCTCCATTCAAGGTTTTCCACTGTACCGCTCCATCATATATTTATTTTACATTTTATCATTATATAAAAATTATATAAAAACATTTTCCAGCGACTGGTCTGTTATTTTTGAATATGTTACTCACAAAGCATGCGTTATTTACTTGCGCATAAATGTATAGGTTATTTATTTATTTAATTGTGTGCGGGTATAGGTATCGCTTTTGGTGCTGCTTTGTATTTCAGGCATTTGCCAACCGTTCTGTATTGAGGATTGCTTGATGTAAGATTTTGAGAGAGCCGCTCAGGTCCCCAGGCTACATCTTTCCTCATCTGAGCGAACACTTGATTTTAGGCTTTGGGTATATTAGATTTGACTATAAATCCTGACATTTATTATATTTTCATTAGATTAAGAAATGCGTAAGAGCTGCAGCGTTCTCTGGATATTATGAGTCGTATTAGAGACAGAAACCCTTAGGGCTCAAGAACCCTTAGGGATTTTTGGTGATTGCTTGATAACATTTTCTATGACCCCCCCAAAAAAACTACTTCGAAAGAATAAACAAACAATTATTTATTTAAATGTAGTCGACATTTACTTACTCTCATGTTGTTCTATACCTGGATGAGCGTTTTTTCTTCTGTTGAACACAAAAGAAGACATTTTGAAGAATGGTGGTAAACAACAGTAATTTTTCCAGAATGTGGAAAAAGTCCATCAACTGTTTGGTTACCAACATTGAGAGTAACTTATTTATATCCAAATGTAATTTTTGATTAGTAATATGCATTGCTAAGATTTTCAAACAGCTGTATCTCATCCAAACTTGTCCTATACTTACAAACCATACATCAGCGTAAAGCTTATTTAACTTTCACATCTCAATTTCAATCTTATGACTGGTTTTATGGTGCAGGGTCACATATACACTCATAGCGGAAACTTCAAAATTGCAGTAAATTCATAAAACCGGATGGCGCCGCCACCGTGTTGGGGGATCTGTTTCGTATTGGTCTTGATTGCTTAGTAGCACACATGAGCATATCTTAAGAAACGGATAAAAGAAAAAAAAAACGAGTGATGCATGTGTCTGATTGGTGGCTCCGGATCTTCAGTGCCGCTCGAGTGCACGTCCGCCGTGTGTGTGAAATGTTTTTCTTGCGTTGCGGGCGTTCGTGGGGATTTTTACCCCTTTGTGTGTGTGAACCCGCGTGTAACGTGTGTTTGTTGTTAAAGCCGTGAATGTGTGTTTGCGTGTGTCTTTAATTGAATCCGGCCCTTGGGAAGCAGGCCGTCTCAGCTGTAGGGTTGTGATCTCATCTCACTGTGTGACTGGGTGAGTACGCTGGCAGTCACTCACAGTCAAGTCAATATCACGGATAAATATTGCAAAGGCCTGTTCTCCAGGCTCTATGAATAATGAATGCAGCCATTTTGGCTCTAAACTCGCCTGTTGTCTCGCCAGGCGTGCGTGAACACATCTCTGTGTTTCCTCTCGCTCCCTCCGTGTGTCTCTCTCTCTTCATCTGCGGAGGAGTCCTCTCATAAACTTCTCATTATAAACTGACCTGTTGGAGAGGGATCAGAAAGATTCATAACTCTTCTGTGAGTGAGTGTGTGTGTGTGATTTATTGCTCGATCACAGCAGAAAGTGACCTGGGAGGGGTTCAAGAGTGTGGGTCCTCTGCAGGACAAGACGAATGAGTAATCAAAATCTCTTCCGTGTTAGCATATATAGGGTTTAAAACAGCATGTGTGCAGAAATATGTAATACATTTGTTACATTTGAGTTTGTTTTTGTTGCACACTGGACTGGTCATTTTCACACTGTTACTTGCTTACTGGCTTCACTGTGTGCAGTTTAAATTAAATGTGTGTTTTGGTGGCTTTAGCGAGCACATTTAAAGGTGCTGTATATAAGTTTTTGACTTTCAAAATAAACATATGCTTGCAGATAATTAGGAAACATGTTATGTTTGTATTATTGTTTCTCTGGAAAATATTGCTATAGCCAGTAATTCTACTCTGAAATGTGCGTTCTGGGGAAAAGTTACGCGTTTGTGGGCGGAGTCAGGTCGTTCATGGCTGGCCAACATACAACATAGGCAGGAATTATGCAAATGTGTTACCCCGTTATGTGTAGCTGTCACAGAAATACTAACGAGGCTGTACAAAGTCAATATTTTATTTTAGAAGACGATAACTCTTTTGGATTTACAACTTTGCAGATCACTTACATTCAAATTAAGCAACGTTACACACTGCATGAACGGCAATATAGAAAAAAAATATGTAAAATTTTTTATTACTTAAATTTCTGATTTTCCTAAACTGTTATGTTTCCATTTTTTCTTATGTTCTAATGTAATGAAAAAAATGTATTTCTCAAATTAAAATAAAATGTCTTGGTCCTAGAAGGATGTTTCACCAGCATTTTTCAGTTTACATAACCTGTCATGATTCATGGAGTTTTTCGTTAATTCATAAAGATGTTTTGACTTCCTTATTTTCACTTTTTTTTTTTTTTTTTTTCTTAAAGTGACAGCAACTACCCGTGGCCTAATGCTGCCATTAGGGTTGCAAAGCGTGAAACTTTCCATGCCTAATATCAATTCCCATATATTCCCACTCCTTTCAAATGCAACTGGCCAAATGTAATGAAGTGGTACACACCACAATCAATACAACATGCTTCAAAAATCTTAAAAGGCTTAAAACCTGTGGAAAATAACCGCGTTCAGAGTATCCACAGCATGCCGTCATATTTTCCAACCCCATTATCATTTCTAAAGGTTATAACAGCCTCTTTCAGGATGTTTTTAATTTACTGCTGATGAAAAACTTTATGCCACCTGTTGTCGATTAGCATTCGGAGAGAGCTCATTTCTCGCTTTCCCTATGAAAGGCGTCGGTTGCAACAGCATCATCCGTCATTTCTAATGAGTTTATTTCTCTTTCCAGAATGAGCCAACAGTTTCTGATCTGAGTGATGACTATATGAAACTCTATTTGATAAACATTTCATTTAATTCATTTCTGTGCTTGACTCGTGCACAGGAATGATTCTCATGACAAGCTATTAAGACATCACAATAGACCGGGGAGAGTTGGGCTCTCTTACGCCGAAGCGGTTGCCGAGGTACTGTTGTTGTGGCAACCGGCTCCCTGTGCCCTTGAACGGAGGATAACTCTGGCCTAACGGGGCAGGGTTAGCGTGCGTTGATTGACAGTGTGCTGCTAGAACTGTGCTGTGCGTGGGCTAGAAATAAGCCGCCCCACTGGGTGGCTTAAAGGGTCTTGCATGGGCTGCAGAGCCCACACTGGCTTTACCTGGAAAATAGATGCTTGCTTGCGGGGGTGATGAGGAACGACCGAGAGATGAGTTAGTGACACAGACATCTGCTTGACAGAATCCTCTGTTCACTCAGAACAGAGCGGAAAGGGAACATGGGAACGGCAGATGTGACAGTACACTCTGGACGTTGTTTCTCAGGGCACCGGGGTGATTTATCGGAGTAACAAACGGTTTTTGGTTACGGCCATGGCTTACATAAGGATTTTGGAGGTGGGAGGTTATACTTCTGGTGACTCTGGTGTCAGATCTGTAAGATACGACATGGCCACCCTTCCATCCACAAAGAGCATAGCACTTTAACTAATTTGAGTAGAAAAGAAATGTCTAAAAACTGTATAAAATGGGATACGTTCTTAAAATGTAATACTTATAATAAAGTATATTTTATGTTAGGTAAAATAATTGTAATTTGCATATTTAAATTACAAGTGAACAAACATAAAGTTGTGAACAACCTCAGTATGAATTATTGAGTGAAATGTATTTATTTGTGTTTTTATTGGAACTTTTAATTTATTTGATTGTGTTTATTGATTGGTTATATTTATTTTATAAGTCATATTTATTATCGGTTATTAGCGAATACTGAATCGAGAGCGGAGATATAGAGATCTTTACTTATATTTTTAATGTATTTATGTTGTGTTTATTTAGCTATTATATTTAGTAATTAATATATGTGCGACTTTTTTTAAGGAATTAGAATTTTGAAAAGAAGGTGGAGCTTAAAGCCCCTTTTATTTTTTATTTGTTTGGTTGTTTATTTTTGTTTAATTTATGCATGATGTATTTTTTTATTTGTTTATATATATATATATATATTGTTTTATATGCTCAAATCTCCTGCACCTTCTACCTTATTTAGTTTATCCTCAGGTAAGGTAAAGCAAGTCGAGTCTGTCCTATCTCTCATAAGCATTTAATTATACTCACAAGACTTCTCCATGGTCTGTTCTGCTCAGGTCTTAAAATCTTTTGGCAGGCAGCGTTTGGTTATAATACTGATATAGTTTTATTATATATAGGTTAAATACATTACAAATAAAATACTAATGTAAAATAGAAATTAAAAACAAAGTGGTGTAATTTGCGATCTCGTCGTGGCGAGGCTGTCTGGCATCGGAGAAGCGTGCCGCCGAGGTGCAGCTTTATCTTCTGGCTCCGTGCAGCCGTCCTATATAGGCTACAGGTGCAAGTCGACACTTTTTGGGAAAGTCTCGTACAGCTGGAGACCTCCCTCTCAAGAAGCTCACTATAAAAACACAGCCATCTTATCATTCTGCTCCTCTGTGAAGATCTTTCTAAGATGTCTCCTTCTCTGCGCCGGGAAAGTTCTTACTAATACATATTTTATTTTTAACTAAATGCTACATATGTCATACATAATGTCTTTTCTCAATAAACTACTTTTAAATAGTGATGTATACTGATATATTGATCAATAGACATATGTTTATTGATCAAATGACATATGTAGACTTATGTTTTGCTTTTGTTATTTTTGTGTACCGTTCTTGCTAGTGTGGGCCTATGAGTTTGTCCGGTATATTTAGTGTGTTTAGTGTGTACTTGTACACTTCTGCACATGTGAGTGCACCTGTACCAAGGCACGTGTCTCCTCTGTGTGATTTTTACATTCAAGGCCATTTATATGACGTTGTCACAAGCATCTGCAGTTGCATAACTGCCAAGCAACAGTTACATCTCTTACAGCTGAGTGAATGTGAGAGAAAAAAAAATTGGACCTCCATACATACTTGCCTCCCATCAAAAAGCGTTTATCTTGTTTATCAGCTTTATTTTGCACAGTAATCTGCATTTTTGTGAAATTTAAGTGCAGATTTGGGTGTAAAAAAAACCTCTCGAGTATCTATTCACACATCTATCCAGAATCAATCAATCAGATGAAATACATTTAAGTTCATCCCAGTGAAGCGGATTCATCCCTATCCACATGTATATAAACAAGCCAGGTCACATAGGAATATATAGCCGCCCACTTTCTTATTCTGCAAAACATTTAAATGCTGCAGCTTGTGATCTTTTAGAAACTGTTTTCATTTCAGGCCAAGAGGGAATATGAGATAAATAGCACAGCAGCAGGAGCTGGAGTTCAGGGACAGAGCTGAGCCAAGAGGCGAAATGAACAGATAAAGGATGAAGTTTGCCGCTCAGGATCAGGCTGCATGTCTGCAGGCAGAGTCGCGATGGAAGCGAGAGTGACAGTTTGGTCAGAAACAGTTTAGCTATACTTAAACATGGCCGCCCACAGGGAGAAAATCTCGCGTTTCGGGTCGAAGGAGCACAGTACGGAGATGTTTGGAATAAATGGGCTTATCAAGGCCTTTTAGGAAGCGGTTTTGTATAAGGGAGAGCACACTTGATTACAGAAAATAAATAAATAAAAATTTGCGATGCTAGCCTTACGGTGGCCATGAGCTGAAGAGAGAGAGAAACAAAAGTGCGTAGATGTTTACTACAAGTCGGTGCTCATTAAACAGATGATTCATCCAGACACAAGATGAGTTCAGATTAAACACACATGAACACTCCAGCATATGATTAACACTTTTGAATCATATTGTGCTTGAAGATGCTTGTGACCGGAGGAACATTATTGCAGAACTTTCTGCACAGAACACTCGTTCTTACTCATCCTGCAGTTTAGGCTTTATCACTAATATTATTTAAGTTTAGTAAACTGCTTAATTTGCAATTAATGTACAACAGATAATTCAATTAAATTGCATTTTATTTAATACAGATTTTTTTTTATTGATAGAAAATGGCACAATTAATCATTTTGAACTGTTTTTATACCCCTAAACAGTATTGAAAATGTAAAAAAATCTATCTATCTATCTATCTATCTATCTATCTATCTATCTGAGGTTTCACATGTATTGAATGTAAGGTGGATTGCTTTACTTAAAACATACAAGTTAATTAACATTAGGGAAAAACTGATTATTTATGTATTTATGACTGCTGGAGAAAAAGTGACTTATTATATAATTAAAAACTGCGGTGCAGTCTAACATGTTAATGCGCCGTTTTCACAAATTTACATAATTGAAAAATTTCACATAATTTACCTGTCCCTTCTCTGAAAAGGCCCTCCCTCAGAAATTTGGAAACTTGTGAATCTATTCGAATCGTTAGAAGACAAAATTATGATTTATATATAAATAGATCAACTCCTGGTTAGCTCTTCCTCTTCTCTAAATCAGCGCAGCATGGCCCCGCCCCTTCCACGCATTTTCCCGGGAGCGGGGTTTAACTCACGGTAGTCCCTACGAGCCATTTTTGTAGGCATAAAACTGCCAGAATCCTAAAGGCGACGTCTCCGTTTGCATTGAACTTTCAGCACTGCAACTCTGCAGATATTGTTTATTCTCAAACGACAACATCGCACACTAACTACCATTTTAAATCACAATCAACCAGCCATTTAATATTTTCTATTTGTTGGTGTGCCTTTATGTGACTAAGATAATTGTATGCATTTAGTTTGTTTAGCTTTTTTTGTGCGTGTGTGTCTAAAATGGCATGAGCTGAATTCAAAGGTCGCCCTCGTGAGCACCTCAGCTTAACACCCAACACCACCAGGCCACGGCCCCGTCCGCTGTAGCGTTTAAATGTATAAATACGTGTAATGAAGTCTGCGCTTGCATGCGGCAGCGTTAATTTAATCTGCTGGTGCACTGTGGGAAATGGCCTGTTGTTAAGGCAGGTCTCTGTGGTGACGGCTGTGTTGCTATAGTGGCTGTGGTTTAATGGTGTGGAGTACATTAGCACTGACTGATCTGTAAATATGTCTGCTTTCTGCTGCCTCAGCACCCCCTGACATCCACATGGATCAAACTGCTGCAATGCTTCCCCATGCACTCAATCACTCCCTCTCTCTCCGTCACTCGCTCTCCTCCCGCAATTCACAATCCCATTTTTTTTCTTTCCCTTCGCGTGAAAAGATCCTTAGATCACCGCGTCGCGAAATCTAAGGAGAACACAGCTGTTGTGGATCTCAGGGATGCATTACTGCGCCATTCACCTGGCTGAGAGCGTATTTAGCGGCGGCCTTGTGAATTTCTTTCTCTGTCATAATTCTTTTGAGATGATGAATGAGATGGGGCTGAATGCCATCGGAGTGTGCGTTTGATTCAGCCGCGACGTTTCGGGAGCGTGAATGTGCAGAAATATGAAAAAGCCGCACGGCTTCTCTCTGGATTTGCTAACTAGAAAGAGATTCTAGCATCTGCGGGTGAAATTTGGCCTTGCTCTGGGTAGAAAGAATGAGAGAAAAACAAGTTGCTGTTATGTAACCGCTTTTCTTTAGAGTTTATGAACCTGGTAAATGCTGTTTTTATTATGCTGGCTAAAGTAGACATTAGTTTCATTTAGATAATAGCCTTCACAGTGTGCAATTCACTTCTTTGGATAATGTACAGCAGCAGGGGGAGCAGCCCTGGAGTTCTGCACAACTTGATTGTGAGTATTATTGAAAAAAGCAGTTATTACCTCCCAGATAAAGCTCTTTTCGGCTCTTAATTACATTATACCGTATTATACCGCATTATTCTGTTCGTTTTGATCACACATTGGGTTCTCATGTTCTTGTGACCATCATTTTTTTTAATGCTAGGCTGACACAAGACCACCAGATCTCTTTGGATATGATTAACATGTGAAAACTACTGGATTTGGTTGCAAGGATGAGCCAAGCTCGTGATTACATGATCCACGCCAGGCCCCTTTGATGAGCCGGGCGCGATCCTGTACAGTTTAACAATTGGTGAAAAAATTCTAATTAGATCTGATTAATATTTAATCAATTTGATATTGTTAAGTGTATCTACACTATATTCTCATACATTATAAACTACCTTTCAGAAGTTCTGATTTTTCTGTGTTTTTGAAAGAAGTCATTAACTTTAATTTTATTTCACTAATAGTATTAAATATTATTTCAATGTAAAATAACATTTTAAATTAAAACGTATTTCTATCGTGCAAAGCTGAGCTTTTAGTTTGAACTAGAAATAGTTTGTAACGTCTCTAGTATCTCTTACTGTCTTTAGTGTCTCTTTAATTAATTCAATGCTTTATTGTTGAATAAAATGTATGTAAAATATATTCTGACTGCAAACTTTAACTTTTGCATATTAGTTAAAATATTTGGTATACAAAAAGTAAAACACAAAAACTTAAATCAGTAGTTTTAAATGCTACATTCATAAAAAGTAAATTCACACACCACAGTATTATATGAAGAAATAACACATTTTGAGATTTGCTAAGGATTGCATTTATGTTAGATGACAGGAAATGCATTCTAAATGTAAAAATAGAGGAAAATAAATCCAATATTAACCAATGATTTAATTAAATTTTTTTTTACTAGACCTCAACCAATATGCTTCAGATATACTGTGTCTCTTCAAAATATTGGTTGTGTCTATAGCAAACTTGTTCTACAAATTTGTTTGAGATCGCGGAAGCTGATCTGAAATGTCACAGGTTTTTCTAGGCTTGACAACACTGATGTAAACACATTTGATCTTACAGACTCTGTTTGATCTGTTGCTAGGTTTAAGATGCTCTCTTCAGCATCTGACTTGATGATTTGAGCTGCGGAGAAGAATCGAACAGCCTCTTCCTACCTGTCTCGGAAATCTTTGGCCAAATTTTGAGGTGACTTCACCCAGACTAGAGGCGTTTATTTTTTTTATGGAAGAATTCCCAAATGCACGGGCCTTCCCAGCACTCCGAGCTCATCTAAGTGGCTTACGGTGGACACACTCGCACTGGCATTTAAGCCGGAGCCGTACCCCTTGAGAGTGTGTGTCTCGTGTTTGTTGTGTGTGAGTGGGGTGAACGGAAGCAGAGAATGGGAGCGTGTTGAAAAGGTTAAGATTTGATGTGATAAGAATCCCCCCTCCCAGCCCCCGTCCCGCTCGCTGCACTGAGCTGTTATGGTAATTAACAGATAACCTTTAATGAGGTGTCGACCTCGTTAGGCCCTTAACGAGGCAAATGTCACCCTGCTGTGGCATTCTAACAAGGAGGGGGACATTGGAGGGACATGTGGACACAAGATGATGTCACAGGGGTGACAGCGGTGTTGACTGGACTGTTATTGTTTAAATGTCATCTGACCACAGTGTCCGGCGGCCTCCGCAATGATGGAAATGGGGGTTTGAATCAGCCCCGTGGCTCATAAATGCATGAGTGGCTTATGATTTCCAATCAGGGATGCATTCGCAAGGACTTTGCCCGGCATGTGTTTTCTAATCTTCGTAAGCTCTTACGTTTCAGCTTATCTTTAGAGTATGTATTCTAATCAGCGTACAAGCTTTCTATAAGGCTCTTGGTAAAGTTGAAACAAGTTATATTTTTGAATCATGTAGCCCAGTATAGTATATATATTTTTTTTAAACGGCATGGAGTATTTCTTGGTAGCTTAGGGTAGACACACCTGTGTTGTAAATTATGCATCAAAGTTTTTACTGTAACACAAGTATGAAAAAAATGCCAACATAACAAACCCCAAAAAACGCCAACCAAAAAAAAACCTAATAGAAATAATAATAATAATAATAATAATAATAATAGTAATAGTAATAATAATAATAATAATAGGAATAATAAACACAATTAAATTCAAAATAAAAGTTTTTGTTGCTATATGCACTGTGTATATTTATTATGTTTATATAAATACACGTTCATGTATATGGTTCAATAGACAAAGTCTTCAGGTGAATGTTGTTTATAAAATTATACCTTTAAAATTATACACAGCTTTTTAAATTATGGCGGGTCACGGGCGTTTTTGAATCGCGAACACTTATGTCGCTGATCGTTCCTAGTGCTTTTTTAGATCCTACTCTGAAGGAGCTGCTGGAATTAAAATCGTTCCTAGTTCCCGCCGTGCAAACACACCAAAAAGTAGGTAGTTCCACAATTAGTTCGGGGACTGTGAAAAGGTTCCTGCAGTGCAAAAAGCCCTATGATGCTATAAAAGCATCCTCTAAAACGAACTCAGAACCTTCTCATTAGTGTAAAAACAGCTAGAAAGGTATGTACATGGTAATAGTGTGTATAAACACTATCCACACCTGAAGATCAACACCTGCCTCTACGTCGCTGCCTGTTTAGCTCTGCCCACTAATTTTGATGCTCTGACGACAACAAGACACTACTCCTACTTCCTCCAAATCGTTGAACGGTAGTGTATGAAGAAACTATGCTATGCTGTGCATACCAACTTTGTTGTCAGTAAATAAATTAAATAGTTAGTTAATATCTAAAATAATAACATAATTAAAAATAATTATGTGTATTACTCGTGGCACTTTACCCCCAAACTGTTTACCTATACTTTGTCACTCTCTGTCTTCTTCCTTCTTGTCTGCTGTCTGTTTATGTGCAGACACTGGACAAAACTGACAGTCTTAATTTGCTGTTGTCTCGAGCTGCGGTCCCAGCGCTGCTGTTGCTGTTATAGATGTGGGATAATTCAGAGCCTCTGGGCCTCTCTTCAGATGATGGAGATAAAGTAGAGGCTGTTTGATTGTTGATTTAAAAAAAAAAGAAACGGTTATTTAAAAAGAAAACTCCTAAACGTAGCCCCAACATTAGCATTAGCCTATCATGTGGTTTAATCTGAGCTATGAGAAAGTCTCTATATTGTAGGTAAAGCTTTTATTGAAGAGATACCACAATGCAAACCAAACCAGTTCATAGTGGATATACCTTTGAAAAAACAATCAATGACATAAAGATGTTATTTAATAATAAATAAAAATGTCAAATCTTATTCCATTTGCATATTCATTGCGCAGCCTGAAATAATTTTTGATGCTTAAAATCTGTTGTGACCGCTCTTGAATAAATATCAGTGTGTGTGTATATGAGTTTATTAGCCTGCAGCATGTGAGCGCAAACACGAGGCCCTGCCGAATCTCTTGTGACGTCTCTGGAGGGTTCACAGTGAGAAGCAGTCTAGCTCAGCCCTGGCTTTTGCCGTTGTCCTTGCCCCTGGAGCTCAGCAACATAAAGGGCTGCATGAGGCTCAGTGTCTGTTCTCAAAGATGCCCCACAGAGGAGTCCATGCCAGACAGACAATAAACTACAGCCTCCAGCTCTCCCTCTCTGTCTTTTGCTCCCTCTGTCTGGAGCACGTCGACATTGCCACAGGGGTGCCTGCGTGGGTTCTTGATGTTGAGGTGATTGAGCCTCTCTCTCCCACTGTGCGCTCGGCCCGCTCGGCAGCTCGGCAGACAGGTGCCAATTTGGATTGAGAGAGGGCACTCAGGTGAGCAGAGGAGTATGGGACCGCTGTAGGGCAGGACAGAGAAAGAGCAAGAAGAGCCAGACAAAGAGGGTTAAGAGAGAAAGGATTTAAAACGGAGTATGTTTAAGAGTTGGAGACGCGGCTGGGTTGTGCTACAGCCCATTGACTTTTCTGTTGTTTTTAACAAATAAACGCTCTCCTGATGTCCCGTTCTGTGCAAACTGAGTGTTCACAGAGGTGAGAATCACACCGCAGTGCAAATACGGTTATGCAATCATTTGTAATGTAGGCTTTTATTAGCCAGCACACAATAACACAAGTGAAACACTTGACCATTGGGTATAAAAAAGACACATTTTGGGCTTGATGAAACTTCCGCATGATGACTAAATTGTGTAGTTAAAAGAAAGTGAGAGTGAAGTTGCAACATTGTGAAATTATAGTTGTCATAAAAGTCAGAGAAGTAGGGGGGTAACGATTCGCGTATCGTGTATTGCGCAGTTCACGGTCATTTTTCAAATCAAAGCGATCATCCTTATGCCTTTGCTAGTGGGGACTTTGGAGCATGCCATTGTTTAGTCGTTTGGAAAGCACTTGTCTGGCAGTGTGATGTAAGTTCATCATTATCTTCAGCTGTGATGTTCCTGTGACGACGAATGCAGCATGCTGTGTCAGCAGATTTGCGTTTTATGTAATTATTTTAATACATGTTAGTTTTAGCATATTTTCAAAACATTTCAAAATATAAAATGTGTGTTTGTTTGCAAAAGTTATGCTAAGAACGATAAAAAGACATATATGACATTAAAACGCCTAAAAATGCGTCGTAACTCTAGGCAAAGCAATCGGGCATGTGAGCTCCAGAAGCGCCTGCTGTCGCTAAGCAACCATGAACGGCGCTTTCCGTGAAGACGCAGAAGTTTCAGCAAAGGATAAATGGATTTCCAGCAATAAAAATCGCTTGCAGTACCTCTGCTACCAGATTTACTTTAAAATGGCTATCCCTGTACAGCTTTGACAAACTATTGCTTTATTTTGGCTGAGCTTTTAATGTTGTTACAGGAAAGGATGAAGCTGATTGGTCGATTCTTTGTCACATGACCTGCGGTGCACTTGCGGCATTCTAAAAAGTTCAAATGTTTTTATCTCAATTCGGTGCGGACTTGCATGGAAAAAAACGAGCTTCCGTTATGGTCACGCAAACCACGCGTCTACATATGAGCATGAAAAGGTGCCACATGTGACTGGCCCCTTAGTATTCACGTATACAGGCCCTGATAAATAAGAAGGTGCCAGACCATTTAATGACTTAAAATCAAACAGCAAATTTTTTTTATTAAACTCTGTTAAAAATCTGCCTGTGGCATTTAAACCATTTGAAGGTAGTCCAATATACAAGGAGTTACAATAGTCCAAACGTGAAGATCCTCAAAGCATGAAAAAATTGTGAAAGAGGTTTAAGATGGAAAAACATGACTTCACTGCTAATTTGATGTTGTCCTCTCTCTGTCAATCCATCTATCTCTCTGTCCTTCGTTCTATTTGTTGATCCATCCACTTGTCTGTCTGTCTGTCCATAATTTTTTTTTAATCCGTCTGTCTACAGATCTGTCCATCTGTCATCACTGTATTTATCCATCTGTCTGTCTATCCACCCGTCTGTCTATCTATCCATCAGTCTATCCATCTCTCTGTTTGTCCGTTGTTCAGTCTATTGATCATTTAGCCGTCTATCTATCCATCTCTGCCCATCATTCTATCTGTCTATCCATGGATTTGTCCACCTGTGTGTCTATCCATGGTTCTATCGGTCCGTCCATCCATGCATATTAACTGTGTCGCTTTGACTTCATAAACCGCCATTGTATGCATCGTCATTAATGGGCTTTAGTAATTCAGAGGGCATATCACGAACATACACGACAGCGATGTTACATTTTGAAAATCACTTTCAACATACCATCGTTTGGTTTGCACTGATCCTAATCTCTCAGGAAGGATAGCGTACCCTTAGTTTCCAACCTACTTCTGTGTAATCGTATGCATCGCAGAACAGATTAATGATGAAATCAAAGGTGCCTTGTAGCCGTCTCATGCTGATGTCATCGCTGACATACACAGCGGTCTCCCTGCCAGCTCACAAATGCTTTATGACTAATAGACACGTAAACACAACAGAAGAGCTACGCACCAACTCTCCTCTCCTTTCATCTCTCCTTCCGCTCAGGTCCTGAAGGGACGGATCAGGTTCATCTGTGTTCCTGCGGTAAAACAAGAGGGAGCTGAAATGCTAAAATCCCTCCTTTGATGTCGACGGCAAACCGAGGGGAGGAATAGATGTCTGCTTATTATACATATTGTCATATCAGCTGTACCGACCTAAGGATTTAAAAATGAGCGTCTTCGTTTCCGCTCGTTGCAAGACGTATATAAATGCGGGGCTGTGAAAAAGAATCACTTACAGCGACAAGTGAAGTTTTAAAGCGCATCTTGCACATTTTCACTCGTACTATCTCACCGCCATTGATCCGGCCTTATAAACACTGTTAGCACAAAGCATACTTTGGACAGAGGTACTCCGTCTTCCTTACACAGCAACAGACTCACGCATAGACGCTGTAATTGAGTAAATCTAAAGGGCAGAGCTCTTAGATGTATTGTTCAAGAGGTTAAGAGCTTCCCCGCTGCATGATGTTTTTTCCCACGGTGACCTTCAGCCGAGGCTGAGACCACAGAGCTCTCGGAAACCATATTAACACTGAATAAACACGGCAGCCACGTACGCAAACACTTGTTCAACACGCAGAGTGGTTAAAACACACAGTAAACAGCTACCTTGTTGTCTCTATAGATCACAAAGATATTAGCCGAGCTTAATTTCCCTTCTGAAAGGGTAATTAGTGCCTCACCGCTCTGTGAGAAGTGTGTATTCATGGCAGGCTCGCGTAAACACACTTTCTTTGCTTATTTCTTGTGAAATTAATAAAGGGATGGGTTTTTTTTTCTGGTCAGGCTCGTGGCCTTCCTCCCGTATCAAACGCTGCGATTGACGGTAGACATGGCAACAAGGTGCCATGGTTACAGTGTGGTCACCGGGATCGAAGGGGAGGAAACGTACCTTAAAAAAACGTGTTTGAAAAGGTGTGGATGCGAGAGGGAAATTAGGATTCAACGCCGCTTTTGATTCCGCAAGCAAGACGTGCTGATGTTGAAGTCTGGGATCTTTGTCGTTTTTAGCTTAGCTGAGTTACAGAGGAATATCACCAATGTGAAGAGCTGTTTCTAATGAATGTCGGTGTCTAATGAAATCTGATGAAATAATACAGGCTGATACAGGTGCGTCTCATGAAAAAGTTCATTTTGTAAGTTATTTCAGAAAGTTCAACCTTCCGCAAAGCGAGTAAAGGCCTGTTCACACCAACTATAAAGATAAAAATTAAAGATATAGCCTAAAAATCTTTCCACACCATAAAGGCTTGATCTACGATATTGTTAAATATTCACCATATCGATGGAATCACTTTCAGAGCGATTTGTTTCCAGCTGATGAACGATATAAACATTGACAGCCAATCAACAGCCAAAAATATAACATCATGTGCATTGTTCGACTGCCATCTAAATAACAGGGAATCTGCCTACACACATCTATGGTTACGTGCATGTACCTGACATGCCTTTTAGGTTGTGTAGTGTAAGCGGAGATCATTTCTGAAACGGCAGTGTAATTGGGGATCGTTTTGATGAATAAATAGCAGACCGCAATGTTTTTAAAATGCACACTAGTTACAGTAGTCTGTTCAAACAGCTGTGTATCTACTTGCTAGCCAGGGTTCAAAGTCCATGTCTGTACTAAAAGAGTGCTACTCTTAGAAAATGGAATAAGAAAAGGCAATAATTATAATAATACTAATAATTACAACAGCTTTATTAATTACTACATTATAACACTCACGCGTAGTGTTCAAACTGGAATTTTAATATTTTTCCAATGTTTTCAAAGCTCAAAATGGCCAGAAATTGTTTTTGTAACTTACTTATTTTAAGTTAAATTGTGCTTTGTTGGTACAGTTATAGGAATATTTTAGTTTAGTGTAAGGTAAATATTTGTAAATTGTTAATTTAAAAAGTTAATTTATTTAGTTTTCTTTGCGAAGCTAGACAAAACAATAAACACATTTTGGCTTTTTAATTTACTCAGTAGTAAAAAAATTGGCAAAATATTTGGGGGGAAATGTGAAAACCCGTGTTCGGCCTTCGGGTGTTTCATTATGTTTGGCTTTGGCCAAGAATTTTAATTATGGTTCATCCCTACTTTATATAATATGTGTGCGCAACGTGTATATATTTATTACATATATAAAAATACACATACAGTATATATTCTGAAACATATTACTTGAAAAAATTTAGTTTATAGCAAAAAATAAATAAATAATGCAAACTGCTGGCTTATAGCTCATAGCTCACACTAGGTCCGTCTTTAAAGGTTTATAAAAATAAACAATCTGGGAAAAGGAACTTGACTATTGCACTCTATTTAGCATTGAGTCCTGAGTTTGATCCTTGCGTTGATTATCACATTTTTGCTCTCTTATTGCATTTGTAAATGTAAATAGCTTTGATTATAACTGAGCTTTGCTTTTTTTTTTATTTTTATGGTTTGATTGGACTGACCAGCCACTGGGTACTGTGTTTGGTGTAAAATTTGGGATTGGGCAAAACCAATGGTGTCGAGCAGTACAGCAAAACGAAATCCCTCCCATTGACATCAGTGGCACAGAGTGTTGTGTATGTGTCGTGTGCTGAACATCCTTCCTCTAAGACTCTGAATCACAGCCTCCGTTCAGCTCCCCCGGCTTCTTCTAGACCACTGAGACGCTCATGTCGAACGCACATAGCCCTAAAACAGCTGATATATTTCTTTTAGACTGACTAAACGTCTTTCTTTCCTTCCGCCGGGCTTACGCCTCCGTCTCCAGGCCTGAAACACATGCAGGGGAATTCTTAATCTCCCTTCTTTTCAGTCCCGGGGCCTGTAGCACCAAAGCAGAATGTACAATGTCACAAAGATTTTCAGAAACAGCCTTGCTCTCTGCCTTCCTGCCCCCCTGAGGTATTCAGTGCAGAAGAGCACAGAGAGAGTGTGTTCTTTGAATACAGAGTATCTGTTCTGCTTTCAGGCGGTCTCCGCAGGCACCCTGACATTTGTCTTGTGTTTATGGCGGCCCGTGAGCGGCCAGTGCTGTCCAGTCATTTACAGCGCACTTCTCCCACTCAATGACTTCCTCTACTAAATGTCATAATTGAAATTGGCGCTGATATTTATAGCGCATAGAGCGCGTGGAAGTGCATAGAGCAGGATGACTGCGAACGAGCGCGTGCCTCTTAAACAGTGAAATGTTGGAGTGTGTTTTCAGGTATCTCTAATAGAGATTGCTCGTTAAGATTAAGGATCTGGCAAGGGCTACAATGATGACGGTATAAATGCTGGTGGAAGTCTGGCTTTGATCCTCCGCATATTTTCTTACTCTTACTGCAATGTCACAATGTGTCTCTTTTTATCAGTAGTAGGAATAATAATAATAAATAATAATATGATATAAATTTGCGAGATTATACATTGTTGGTTGGTGTTTATAACAACAACAACAATAACACTAATAATAATATGAAATAAATACTAATAAAAAGTATTATATAATTGTTCACTTCTGGATTTAATAAAAGTAATAATAATAAAATAACATTAAATATTATTAGAAACTAAACTGATAATTATAAAAATTACAAGTAATATTTAATTTCAATTTTATATTTAAAATTAATATTAAGAATCAATTAGGTTTTTTTTGTTCGTTAGTGTGTATCATTGAATTATATTCAGTCAATCTCACTGGATTACTGTATCTATCTTAAATTATTTAATAAATTGCTAATTATATCTAGCAAATATCAAAAAATAATAAAAGCATTTAGTAATATAACATTAAATTGATAATTATATTAAAAGTGACATAAATATTTATTTAATGCTTTATATTTTATATTACTATTAAGAAAATGTTTTAGGAACTCATTGGTATGTTTCATTGAATTGTATTCTAATTTGATTATTGCCTATATCTTCAAACTAATTATTTTATAAATGACACATTTTTACTAGTGATAATAATAATATTAATAATAATAACTAATGTAGATTATTAATATATATATATTAAAGCACTACATATATATTATATACTGTGTGTGTGTGTATATGTATATATATATATATATATATATATATATATATATATATATATATATATATATATATATATAATATTTTTTTAATGTTTTGTTTGAAACAGACACATTTCTGTCAAACCATCTTCTATACTCTCTGCTTTAACTCTACTTGACTTTTTATGCTTATGGTCCTGTCGTCTTTGATCTGCCAGCATGCACCAAGATACTGAAACCCACACATGCTTCATGATGATATATATATATATATATATATATATATATCGTGAAGCATATTATATGATTGAAGATTAATTATTCAACTTGCCCTTCTATTACATTTTCCCCCTTTCTGTTTCAGACCATGTTTGCTCTTGAAAACAGCTGTAATGGTGTATATTTGAGATTGAAAGCTACCCTAACATGAGCTGAAGTAGTTTTCTGGGAATAATAAAGCCCACCGAATAGAAGTATAAGCCTACAGTTATCTGGCTCCTCCGAGGCCAGTATGGGTGCCTGAGGTTGATTTATAGCCAGGCTGCACCTTAAACCTTCTGTGCTGCATTGAGTTATTGGTTCATCGAGGAAAGCAAGCAAGCATAAATAAGTGGCAGTGTGGAATTCAAAAGAGAAATATGAAGAATTTAACGAGATCCACCTCTGTCATTAATGCTACACATTTAACTCGGATCTAAAGAACTGCTTGCATCTGAAATCCAGCACAACAATCACTTCATTTCTCCCGCCTTAAACCTGTCATTTAGGTTTTAAAGCGCGATATTGCTGAACTCTGAAAGCACCGCAAATGAGCCCTTTAAGTGTTGTTTTCATGTTTTTCATTAAGTATACATGAATTTCGAGCCCAGACACAGCAGAGGTTGTTCTTTCAGCCTGAAGTAAGTTCTAAGTGAGTTATAGTTTCCCAGAGTAAATTCTCTTCTTCCTGACATTAGAACAAAGAGTGTGTCAGTTTAGCGGAGCCTCGGCTGTATTTCAGTGCAGACCAGAGTAGCCTGCCGTACACACAGCGCGAGCCCCATTTTTCACTGTCACATCGCAGCGCAACACATATTTTTAGAGGGGACAGATCTCAAGGTATCAAGCGAGTGCATTTCTCCTGATAATACACAGCAAAACACCGCGTGGAAGTGATGGGGTGAACGCTGACAGCAAAGCAGGAGCTGACTTACAAACTACAGAGTCATTCTAAAAGTTTTTAGCGATTATGAAATATGTTTCAGCACGAGTGATTATTTAAAGTTTAGAGGAACACAGTGAGATAGAAACTGAACGTTTAACCTATGCTTTTTGCCAAGCGGTTGGGTTATGGCTTTACATTGCAGGGCATTGACTGGGTTAATTACTGTATCGTCTGGGCTCTGGAAGGACGCTCTTCTGGCTCGGGTCCAATGTGAGAGAAGTCGTCTGACAAGGGTCTTTTGGGTCGCCGCTGTTCCCAAAAACATTGTGATTTTTTTTTTTTATTACTCATACTTTTTATGCTTTGCGGACCTAAATACTTAGCGCCTGTGTTGTATCCATGCAGGGTTGTGAACAAGATAATGTCGTCTAGATGGGGTTTGGATAAAAGTGTTTTGTATTGCACCATATGGCATTATTTTGTTTTTGGAAATGTTTTTTTGTGAAGAATATCTTAGATTGAAAAATGGAAAAAAGATGATAATAATAATAGATTCAAGATTTTATTTATCACACACATTTTGTGTAAGTGTAACTAGTAGTGAAATGTTAGATGGGTACATTCCAATGAAAATGTATAGAAATATACAGGAATATACATCAAATAACAATAATCTATGATAATATGATATAAAATAATAATAATAATAATAAAATATAGTTATAAAAATATTGTACATGTGTGTATGTACATGTGCACACACACACACACAGTATTCTTAAGGAAAATGTCATTTAAAAACTTAAGGAACTTGTACAAAGAAAACACATGAAAATATACAGCATAATGTTATTTTACGTTTAAGAATAACGTAAACAATGACTTGGCTTTGAAAAAAAAATAAAACCATAAGGATAGAAGAGACATTAAATATGTAGATACTTTAAAAATAAAAATGTATAGTGCATTCATAGAGCATTAAAATATGATTCTATTTATTTTAGAATAAGAAAAAGTGTGCTAATTAAATTATTTTTTTTTTTAGAAGTTAGTTACATCTGTATTCTTGTTACATCCCAGCAATGTACAAAAACGGATATCATTCAAAAAAAATACTGTAAAGAAAAGTCACAACATATAGTTTCCGTCTCCGCTTCCATTTTCTGTCACTCAAACACGTCAAGATAACATCAGAAGACAGACAGGGCTTCACAGGATCCTCTCAAACAAGCTTGAAATGTTACCAGAGCGGTATTTTGGTGGTGCGTGGATCAGAGGACGTAGCCAAATATCATCTTTTGAGTTGCCCGGTGATTGGAGTTGTCTGCGGTGCCACGTCTGAGCTGTTTGATCCAGCCGCGGAGAGAAAGGCCCGTCTGTCAGCCTCTGCTCCCATGTGTCCGGATTCTTCGGGAATCAAAGCTCCAGGCTGCAGGATTCCTGCTGGGAAGGAACTGTGTAATCTAAAGAGAAGTCTGGACTTGTGTTTGGCTCTGGGCGGATCAAGCTCCGAGCAATAAGAGAGAGAAAAACAGCTGAATCACGCCAACATGTTTCATCAGAGATGGTTTTATTAGCGAGAGGTATAAAAATCCAACCCGTCTGCAAAAAGTGAAAGCGTAACCTTGAATCGTGGCTGTCATCGACTTTAAGTCATTCAAGTTCATATTCGGTAGTTATTCATAAGTAAAGCGCACGGTATGGTTTTAAACCTTTGGTTAGACACCGAATCATTCGATATCAACATCCTAACAGCCTCTAAAACATAAACCCTCAATGCGTACAGCGACTTTAGAGATGTACACATCTTTATGAATCCTTTTTACAACTGTACTGCTGCAGGTGACCACGTTTAATATTCAGGCACACGGACCTCATTTAACAGTAAATAATTGATGAATTTTGGCCAAGAGATACGTGAAATTGAGATGGGTCTAATATGAGCAGAAACTGGCACTCTTTCTGTGGCTGAATTAAATGGATATTATTTACCTTGATGTGTGTTCAACTAATTTAATGGTTTTCTGTGTCTATTCTTTAGTGATGTTTTTTTTTTTTTTTTTAATTGGTAATCTAATCACAGAAAGAATGAAACCATTATTTCAAATTAACCGTGTAAACTGCCAAAATGGATTTGATAGAGTTAAGCATTTAATCGCCTTTTGTTATAAATACAATGAAATCAACCTATTAATTGTGTGAATTAGATATTCTCTAATTTGCTAATATTTTTTGTACAGGTGCACACACACAAGAACTTCACAGCAGGCTCTACTGGGCCAAGTTAGCATGTAAAATGATAAAGTTCATGAAAGTAGATTCTTCTGTCTAAGAAAGCATGGCAGTTAAGGTTTGTAAAGTTGCATTTGAGCAAACCAGAAGTCTACTAGACCCTTGACTTTCAACCAGATGATACCAACGATGTTTTGTCGTAACGCACGGCATCATGTTTAGCGAAAACCTAAAGAGCATATGGGCACAAACAGCCCACAACATAAGTCACTCATGCTGGTGGAGGGCTGCTGGTTTGGGGCTTGTTTTGTAGCCACAGGACCTGGGCACCTCACAGTCATTGAGTTGACCCTAAACTCCATCTGTCAGACAGCCACAGATCGGCCGAGATTGGGGACAGTGGTCCCAAGCACACCAGAAAATCTATCAGCTGAAAAGAGAAGAATCGAGGTTCTGCGATTAGCCCAGTCAAAGTCCACACCTCATCCTGACTGAGATGCTGTGGTGAGAGCTGCGCATAAACAAATGCCCGCGAACCTCAATAAACTGGGGAAATATTACAAAGAAGAGTGGGCCAAGACTCCTTCAGAAAAAGTGAGAGACTGATAAAGTCAGAAAACAATTACTTCAGGTTATTGCTGCTAAAAGTGGATCTACAGGCAATTTAATCATAAAGTATCCTAACCTTGTCACCCATAGCTTTTCCATCTTTGCTTTATTTTTGTTAACTAAATATTGACTCTTTCATGCGATATAGTTCATCTGAGGTCCTGTTTTCCAAATGCTATGAACTGACAACAGCAGTTAAACCAGAAACAGAAACCTATGAAATTCAATACAGCGTCTTAACTTTTTCACACAACTATGTGTGTGTGTGTGTGTGTGTGTGTGTATATATATATATAGTTTGTGTGTGTGAGTGAAATACATTTTCAAAAGAACAGATTTTTTTAAAATATTATAAACAAAATCTTTACTGTAACTTTGGATCAATTTATAAGTCCTTTAAGCTTTACAGTTTTAAAATATATTACAATATTTCCTAATATTACAATTGACTGCATTTTTGTTCTATGAAATAAATGCAGCTTTAGTGAGCAGAAGAAAAATCTTTAAAAATCGATAAGCAATTTTATTTTAATTTATATAAAATTATATTTAATTATTATATTTAAAATTTCTATTTATTTCTATTCGTACTATTATTGTTGTTTATCTTTGCATTTATTTATAATATACGCATTTACACACACACACACAGAAGAACATCTGTTAGAAACATTATGTAGTACAAATAAATATTCTCGATCCGGACTTAGATATTAGATTTATCTGTTGCTCTCTCTCTTCACAGCATGTCTGTTACCTCTTGGCCACTGATATTGATTGCATGATGCATGATGAGCTACTCAACATTTCATAATTACCCCTCCGATACAGCTCCAAGGTAGAGTTATGTTAATTGGCAAATGATTTATCACAATAACCACCATTGTAGACACATTATTGGCTCAGAGAGAGATGTGATTGAGAATAATAAGTGATTTGTTTTAGTACATTAGGTTCCCGTTTAAAACCTCCGCTGTATTTGCAAACCTCCAACTTCTGCCGGAGACACTGATGCTAATGTGAACATCATGTTGCTACATTTCTATTGTGATATAACATCCTCCCTCTCCTGTGGGGATGAGTACACACGCCGCCCACAGTCACCCTTCATACCCGTCACCGCTGCAGTGTATTCATCAAAACAAAGACTGTCCAGGCTTAATAAACGATAGCCAATTAAGGTAGTGATCTGTAGCTCTCTACTTATCTAGTTTCTCTGCACTCTGCTCAAACGCCTTTGTGCCCCATTGAAAACACTAATGGTCTCAATTAGCACATACAAATATTTACCAAAGAATGGCATACGTGATTTATGACAGGCACATTACTCTCTTCCCCCGTTTTTCCATGCTCACATGCAAATATTTTTGCATATATGTATTTTTTTGTGTCACACACAACTGTGTGTGTGTGTCTGTGTATATGTATATATATATATATATATATATATATATATATATATATATATATATATATACACACATATATATATATATATATATATATATATATATATATATATATATATATATATATATATATATATATATACACATATATATATATACACATATATTGTGACGGAGTCAACGACAGACACAGTGGGCGTGGCGTCCAGGCCTTGGGGAGAGGGGATAAACAGCCCGGCATCCTGGCCCGTCAGCGGTACGCGGGTGCAGTCATCGCCTGGACTAAGGTGTCCGATAACGCGCTTCTCTAGCGGCGTGGCGAGTTCCTTCACGCACCCTTCCTGGACCCACGAGGACACCAGCGTGCATGCACTGGGGAAGAGACCGGTCTCTCGAGGAGAGGCGCGCTCGGTATTCGCCCTGCAGCACGACGAGGATTTTGGACACTTTTCCCCCTGGACACTTTATTTTGTATATTTTGTTAATAAAAAGCCTGACGCCACGCCCACTGTGTCTGTCGTTGGCTCCTCCCGCTACAATATATGTATATATGTATATATGTGTATGTGTGTGTGTGTGTGTGTGTGTGTGTGTGTGTGTGTTGCTGTGAAATGGCTAATCACGATTAAGCAAAATTAGAGTTTTTGTTTGCTTAATAATATTTACATATATAAATGTGTATGTGTGTATTTTGTATTTTTTATGTGCATATGTTATTTTTATACATTATATTTTAATACATTTCAAAGATAAATTATGCCTGTGAAGATAAAGCTCAAGTGTGATGATGGAGCTTCATGGTCACATGATCCTTCAGAAATCATTCTGATATGCTCATTTTCTGCCTAAAAATATTTGTTACAATTAATGTTGAAAACTGAGCATTACGTCCATAATATTTTTTTTGTAAACACTGATGCATTTCCCCGCCCAAAAGAACATTTAAATTAGTTTTACTTTCCCCGCCACTTATTGTACCAATTCATTTCTGAATGAGCTTGCTGACCCCAAACATGTGAACAGTATTTTTCACATATTTTATTATTATTTTTAAGTCTTTTGTGTGCTATATATGTTAGAGACCTCGAGTAAGCTTTGACGCTCCACATTTTATAGGGCACAGAGCAAGACATCTTTGACACTGCACCAAATAATTGGTTTTAAAAACTTACTCTGAAATGGAAAAGCGATGTTTAAAACGAGCCACGTTCCTCTGTCTTTCACTATATTCAACTACTTTCAACTATTTTTTTTTTCCTTTAGCTTATAGCATGCAAATTAAGAAATAAAATGTCTCCCTCGGCTAAGACTTTCTAGCTGCAGGATTAGAGAGCTATAAATACTACATTTCAGTTCAGTTTGTTCTTTGTATAGCATTTGTGTTCCAAAGCAGCTTTACAGAAAATGGAAAAATAAACAGGAACTGAGACCTTAAGGCATGTTGAAAAGCAGCACAGAGTTGACCCGGTGCCTCCCCTTTTGTAAAATACAGCATTCGGACAACCTGAAATCACAACTGCAACGTATTCGTAACAGTTTTGATCTGAAAAAATGTCGCGAAGACCCTTCAAACTACACACCTAATCAAAATGCACTTATCTTTAATGAACAGCACTCCCTGACTGTTCAGTGTAATAAGGTCCATTGCCCTCTTCGCATCCGTCCTTCTCGTCTCCATCCTTTGATGTGTTGAGAATAAGGGTTGTCGAGTCTAATTCCACTACAGCAAACCCACTTTCGGCGACTTGTGTGTGTTCCCTCTTCAATAGCGTCCTCTTAGACAGAGGCCGGACCCCTTTTTAAAACTCATTTCAGCCATTGGGAACCCCTTTCCCTTCAATGAAATGCCGAAAATCGTATCCATAGCCGCGTAGAGAGAAAATATATATATTTTGCTGCTTCCATGGCTTCTTTTTTATGTCTGATGCAACAAATCAAGGGGCGTTATATCAGTAAAGCAGGCCGGTGTGTGTATTTAAGCCCTGCTGTTATGAACCTCAGGGGTACCTCAGGTGTTGTGTAAAACTACAGATCGATGCTAGCTTTAAGTAGTCCCAAAACCTCTCAGTATAGTGTGAAAAACACTCAGAGGGGTAGAGATAGACACTGATGTAACCGACCCCTGCGACCCCGCTTGGCAAACTTCCAACGAGGCCATGGGGTGCCTTGATAAAATAAAAAACGAAAATCTTAAATGATTTAAAATGCTACAAGCACACAGTCAAGATCTCGTCTTATTGTTTGTTTATAAATGTGCTCAATATGAAAGGAGAACTCGAGTTCTCCACATTTTATAGGGCACAGAGACACGGTTCTTTGACATCGCATCTTAATTTGTCTTCAAATGCAAAAAAAAAAAGGTAAACTCATTTAATGCCTGTTTAAAATAAGTCTCCTAATGTATTATCTTCATGAATTTGCTTAGTGAGTAGGGAGACTTTATGTACATTATTGTCTCATGATCTTAAAAAAATGTTCTGCACATTTAAACAAAGTAATTAAAAAAACTGTTGACGGTTGACAGATATGCAGTTATGCCCTAACATTAATATTATGCTATATTTTAAACACAACATTATCTGAATGAATAAGGTGAATGAATGATTCAAAGCTCCATACATGGAGTGAGCCATTTACTGGATTTCTGAATGAATCAACCATTTGAACGAATCGAATGAATAAATGACTTAGTTATACATTTACTGCCAGCTGCTAGCAGTTTTACTTTCTTATTTAGAGTATTAAAAAGAAGAAAAAAAATAACTTTTTAGATGCATAGTTCACTCAAAGAATGTAAATCGTCATTTACCCAAGCATGAACAACTTACTGTCTTTTGTGGAACATAAAAAAGGTAGTTTGAAGACCAATTTAATGTGCTAATATCACATTTATTAGTTTTTTGTTATTTGTTGTTTGTCACCGACCATTTCATGTCTTCTTTAAGCTTTTAAAACAATGACAATTTTAAACCATAAGCATTATTTAAACAACGACAACAACAACAAAAATAAATAAATAAACTGCTATTGTCCTTGTGAAATAAAAACACTTGGACATGTCGCCCTATACAGTCAACGGCTGCTGTCAGAACGATAAAAACGTCACAATAATCCACAAGTAATCCATATTACTCCAGTTCATTAATTAAGCACCTGTAAATGGTTGCTTTTGGACCTAAAACACGAATACATTATCCATAACAGAAAGCAAAGCAAAATTCCTGGTCTAATATCTCGGTAAAACAACCGACCACATCCGTAAACGTGAAATTATCCACCAACACGAGCATATTGTGATGCACAGGAGAAAGTTAGAGACCTGCCGCATTAAGTCTTGTCATGACAGGCTGTGTATTATTGTGCTGATAATATTTTGGGGGAAGGGTGATGCCACACGTTACATGTCTCCTCTCTGACAGACATCACTGAAATGGCTGTCCCGAGAATCCCACCTGTCTCTATGACAGCCATAGGTTGTGTAAATAGCCAGGACGAGTCTGTTTGGGCTCGCTGACATAGGTTTGGCTGACATGTTTTGGGTAGAGATGTACGATTAAGCATTAGCATGTTAACCTAGCAGGGTATTCTTTGGGATTTGCGTGTTGCTTTTAAAGTTGCACGAAAAAGAAGCATCGATCTGTTTGAATCATTTATGCTTCTGGTGTAATAAGTACGTTGTTTGACAGATGTAGACGTGCGGCATTGATGTGCCGTATTAAATTCAAACGTTTGCTGCAGTAACATATGTTGTGCAGCAGACAGACAGGCTGTAAGGTGCTGGTGTAACATTTTGTATGGAGGACAGGCTGTGTTGCTATAGTAACATGTGTTGAACAGAAGCCAAATCAGTTGTGTGCGACTTTGTGTGTTTTACGAAAGATTAAGACTGCAGTTGCACTAATTTGTCTTACGAGCATAAAGACGGTCTGATTGCTGCTACGCTACACTCATGCTCAGTATTTTGCAACGTGCCTATAGTTGATTTTAGCTTAGAAAACCAGTTTCAAGGCATGTGATCTAAAGAATGTGTAGCATACAATGCGTTCCTTCAGATCATGGGGTTAAGTTTTTTTGGTTTTTTTTTTTCGTGAAGATCACATTAGAAATGCTTGGAAGATTTATTAATGTTTTATTCATTAATCATAAATAAAAAATGTAATTCATTCATTAACTAATAAATAAATAAAGTTCATTGCATTTTATTTATTTGGCTTAAACATAACAAAACATATCACAGGGTGACATTTATTTATTTATGATATTTATTTGACCTTTTTTTTTTTTTTTTTTTTTTTTTTTTTTTAACCAGTGCTATCTCAATTCCGTATTTTACAAGGTGGCGAATTCATATAAATTCATACAACCTCACTCGCATAATTTGTGTAGACCCCAGTGATGGGTAGGTTCAGGGCCGGGGGAAGGAGTAGGTCATTCATACCAATTGTGCAGTTTTTTAAAAATATGTATAATTTAGCAAATATCACCTACAGCACATTTGTATGAGTGAGGATCGAATTAGACACAGTTGCAAAATATGTTTGAACTGGGCTGATTTTTTCAGTCGGACAAACTATGAAAATTCCTCAAAAAATTATTCACATTTTGAAAACCATGTAAAATGCATCAAATAGTAAAGTATCAAACTATTTCAATTTCCACTGTGTTATCAAAATGATTACTGTCCCTCAGTTAGTGTGATTTCTTTCCCGCCCAAAAGCTGTCCTGCTAATAAAGTTTTACTTTAATTCTGTGTAATAGTTTACAAAAAAAGAGCTTGGGAGGAAAGTAGTCTAGTAGCTATAAAATGAACCGTTTAAATTTGAGTTAGCGAGACAAAAAAAAAAAAAAATCTGATGAAAATGACACAGTGGGAATTTTTATATAATAAAAAGCCTAAAATAACAGCATTCTGCAGCGATATATTAATATATTATTAATAAAACGTATGAAAAACGTGTTATAAGAGAGTTTGCTCTAAAAGACCACGGGGCCTAAACTGTCCTAGTTGAAGGAACTGCAATATTATGTTGTATCAGGCTGTGTGTTATTACTGTTGCATGGTGTAAAAAAAGACAAACCTGCTACTTAATGATTCAATAACGTATACGTTATATAGTCAGTAGCGGCTCTTCTGCTGTTCAGATGTGAGCACTGTATGTGATTCGATACAGTTTGATATCGTGATCTTCACGGTTATGGATGCAGGTGCTGTGTGTTTGGATGAAATGAACGCAGTCAGTCTCCTTCAGGCCCGTCTCTCTCTCTCTCTCTCTCCGTCTCGTTCTCTGATTAGCTGCTTCTCTTCCCCATCTCTCTGTTTTTCTGGCCTACAGTTTAATTTATGTGTCTTCTGCCTGAGAGAGGGGAACAGACCGGCATTACAGAGGAGTGTAATTTATATTGATTTACCTTTTGGATGAAGGGATGGCTGAGGAAAGAGGGAGAGATGGGAGGAAGAGAGGGATGAAGGATGGTAAGTCTCATCTTTGAAAAGCCCATCCGTCTTTGCAAGGGGAGCCGTGGCAACCCTTTAACCTCCACAGATGAGATGTCTGCGCGTACACGGTGTGTGTGCGTGTGTGTTTGTGTGTTTATTGTGTGCATTTGTGATGTACCTTCACGCCTCAGGGGAATTGAAATTAATAGCATAAGGGTTGCTTACATGCGTGCAAGATTTTGCCTGACAAAAGACCCAACAAAAGCAAAAAAGAACGTTTGCCCCTTATCCGTTCAAGCGAGTCGGTGTATTGTACAGGAGGAGCTGTAGTGTAGATCGTGCATACAATGCATTTATTTTTTTTTCTTGATTAGGCTTCTGTCCCTCTAGGCAAAGTAAACCATAGACTATATAGAAAAAAAAACACTTTTTAAAGAATTTATAATAACAGATATATGTACTTATACTGTATAGTGTATATAACAAATGAAAAAACTCATGCATTTAAAGGGATAGTTCACCCAAAAAATACAACTCTGTCATTAATTACTCCATAAGACCTTTGTTAATCAGCAAAACACAAATTAAGAGATTTTTGATGCGATCCAAGAGCTTTCTGATGCTGCATAGACAGCAATGCAACCACCATGTTCAAGGCCCAGAAAGGTTGTAAGGACATCTTTAAAATAGTCTATTTGACAGTTGTTCAACTTTAATTTTAAGCAACTGTGAGAATACTTTTGTGCCCAAAGAAACAAAAATAACAGCTTTATTCAACTATTTATTTTCTTCAACATGTCAATGAGATTACCATGCATGCACGTGGCATTGTTTTTAGATATTTTACAAACAAAAAGTATTCAGAAAGGGTCAGAAAGCTCTGTTGACAGATTTTTTGGTGAACTATCCCTTTAAATTAATCTTGCATCCATGTAGTGCTGTCAAAACGTTTGTGTGTACTGTGTATATGTGTATTACATGTATATACAAACACGTGCATGCATATATTATAGAAGAATATGCTGTTTATATGTTATAGATTTATATATAATATTTAAAAAATAATATAAATATATAAATGTATATGTGTAAATATTTTTGAAATATTTACACGTGTTTATAGTAAATATACACATTATGTAAATAAAAAAGAGAAAGAGAATGAGATTAATTATATCAACCTTTTATTAAATTAATATTATAATTGCATTATTACGATACAAATGTATTCATTTTGTTTTTATCAGAAGGTGCGTTCAAAATCTTGTCAGCTTGAATAGACAAAGTTCCTTGTATAGATGCATCTATTTGAAATGAAAATGAGTGAAACCACATTTGTGTGAAATATTGTCAGAATCACTGTTCCTAGAGCATAGCTTTTACCGAACGCGCCAGCATAATTTAATTTCATCTGCTGAGGAAAATATTGCCTGTAGCTCCCAGTAAAAAGAGCGTATTTGTTATTCTCTTTTTTTCCCTTTACACATGCTCTGTGTTTAAGGGAAGCTGCAGGCTTTCAGTTTGGCCCTCATCAGCAGAAATGGCTGACTCCATTTAACCTCCCAAAAACCCTCAGCCGCTTTGCCATGACAGACCCATTCCTAAAAATGTGTGCTTCTGGTCTGACCCACGCACACAAATGCACAGAGACCCTGATGCACATTGTTCCCTTTTTTCTTTAGAGGTGATTTGGGCATATGCGAGTAACAACCATATGTATAAACTTTCATCAAAGTGTTTATGTGATCACTTGGGTGTCTTTGACATATTTTTGTTGTTGTGTGAATGACGGTTAGCCCGCGGCAATGCATCTCTCTGGGTTGCATGAAAGCTGATTCTAAGCTTCTGGTTTGATGGTGATCAAATGTCATCAAATGTTTACGGTTATGTGACGTTACAGTTATTGACCAGTGGCTGTCCTGCAGACAGCAGTCGGTCTGGTTGGGCAACGCTACAGTTCTGAAGAGCACAAACCTGAACAGTATTGTGCGCTCAGCCTTACTTTCATTGGCTGTGATCTCACCTTCATCTCTGACATCTGCGTGTCCGGCATTCGGTCATAAGTCTGAAAATTCCCTGAGGCTCTGAACTAGTTGCCACCTGTCCGTTCTCCAAGGAAAAAATTCTAAACAAAGACAGGATCGCTGTTTCTCTCAACTGTGCGCATAAAAATTTCCAACTGTGAATTCTCAAACAGAATTTCATGCCGATTCTCATTGATCGTAATCTTTCTTTTTCTTTGTGTCGATCAAGCCTTGAGTTGATCATCTACTTTTTGGTTAGTACTTCATAGTCAGATGTTGTAATTGTCATATTTAATGTCTGCTTTCAACAGTTAGTTGCTGTCTCTTTGCATGATTGACCACGTAGTGCTAAGTGCAGTTAATTACTAAAAAATAATACAAATAATAAAAAAAATGAATTAAAGGGTTTACAATGAGGTATCATTAGGAAGCATGCTAAAATGAACAAAAAAAGAACAGCATTTTTTAAACATGAAAAATAACAAATAAACTAACAGTATCGTTTCTCTCTCATTCTTAAAGATTTATTATTAAAATTTTATGTTCCAGTTTTACAGACCGTATTTCAATTAGGAAATGTAAGTAATTGATATATTTATATTAATTAATTGAAAATTATTTAATTCATTATCAAAATGAAAATTTCAGTTTATTAAACATTTGATTGGTTGATTGATTGTCGTATTAGTTGCATTCAAAATCCAAGAAAAATGATCATTCACACTGAGATGTTTTGATGTTTTTGCAAGAGAAATGAAAAAGAAATGGGAAAGCCTAGAATGGAGTTGGAGTGCAGTGATAACGCGACACTTTGAGCAGGCGCGACACATAAGACTTGACGTTTGATGGTGGAGGATAAATCATTTACACAGAAAAGTGCAGATATTATGGAAGAACAGAAGTGATAGATGGTCAAATGCAATACCCAACAGGACTGTTTTACAAAAAATTCATCAGTCGCAGTTGGACTTGAGTAATATAAATCTGCATGTCATCATGCGCTATAACAGCGATAGACGAGACAACAACAGTTGATTTGACCAAGTGGATGATTGTTGATTAGGAAGAGGAGAGGCCTGACGGAGGGGGACACCTTGAGTGAGGGCTGTGCTGAAGGATTTGTGTTTCTGGAGAGATGATAAATCGTCTGTCAGCGAGGTAAGAAAAGGAAGAGCCAGTCATACAAATAGCTAAGAGTTGAGAAAAGAGTATGACAGGACAGACTGTGCCAAAACCCGTACTCGGATTGAGCTAAATAACAATACTAAAGAGAGACAAGAGGATCATTAATGACTCTGTCTGATTATTGTGGAATGGACAAAAACTGAAACGTCTTGTCAAGGTTATTAGAAAGTAGGTGTGACTGCAGCTGGCAGGCGGTAACTCTTTTGTAAGGTTGGCCAAGAGAGGGAGAGATTGGTCTGTAGTTATTGAACTCAGATGTGAGCCAGGATTCCTCAGTTCTGATGGCTGCAGCAGGTTTTGCCTTCACTAGAATAGTGACAAAAGCAATATGTTTATTTATGAAGTGACAAATGGGTTTAGAGAAGTTGGACAGGATTGTCCCTCTCAAAAGTGGTTGGGACAAGTAGTTATACAAGTTACATTTTTTTAATTGATACTTTAGCTGTTTATGACTGTGTAAACCTGTCGCCAAACGTCTCTTGGTCTCTTTGTGTGGATGTGCATGTAAGGTTTCAGTAAACTTGTTATTTTCTATAATGTTTGGGAAACCTGGGGTTATGGTGTTCAACCTTTCAATTACTTGCTCAAAGCTTTAGCTGCTTTGCCACACCAACAAACTCTTTTACGCTGTCAATCCTTGACTTTTCTTTTCACTTGAGTGCTGAGTAACAATATAAGTGACTGAAGCCATGGTCACGCTGTACTTTTATTCTTACGCATACAGCTGCGCGAAACTGGAAGCACGTGCGATTTTTGCATTTTGCTGTGTATACAACTTTGGTAAACTCTTGCACATTTCTATGTGTGATGCCTCTAATGTTAAATGGAAATAGCTCATGCAAAGCCTTAGCATTTTGTGTTAGTCTAATTTGATTTAGGGCTTGTTTTTGTGACATATTCTACAGAGCTATGTGAAAGATTTTGTACAAGCAGTAATAAAATGACACCTTTTTAAAGAATTTTTTATTTCTCAATTTCTCAAAAAATCGTAGGAAAATCACATTGTGATATCATTATCATGAATCATATCGTATTGTGAGTTGAGTGAATCGTAGAGTGAATAGTTATCATCCTTGGTGTGAATGGGTCTTTACTCCTAAAAACACATTTAAGCATCCAGCATTGTGCGAGTTTGTTGCCCAAGTGAGATGATAACACTAGAGATGCAAGCAAAGTAACCAGAAAATGTGCTAAGCTAAAAGCTAATCCTAATTGATCAGCTTTAGCTAGCTGTTCTAAGTGTCAACCTCCACAAGACAACAAAATCGACTTCCTCAGGTTACAGCTGACTACTCTGCCTGATACTTGAAACTGCAGTGTTTTTTTTTTTACAGAAACATGGCATCCTGACAACCTCCCATACATCACTAGCCTTTGTTAAGTGCTAGTAGAGGTTCACATTGTGCTATCTGCTCATTCATCTGCCATAATTCAATACCACAGTGGCTGTGTCTGTGTAAGCACTATTGAACATTCTTTATGGGGATGCAAGAGCCGCAAAGGCTAAAGGGTCATGCTGTGTCACCTCAAGAAGCTCCCTGGCTCTATTTTTCCTTTTTTTAAAGAAAGATGAACATATGGTGAAACCAACCAAATTTATATTATTCAACAAACATGGTGCTGCATTAAAGTTACCATATCCCTGGGACTGAATTAAGAAGGGCCTTGAGAATGAAGGAAATTGAGAATGAAAATTATTAAGAAACAGAATCTAAATCTATCATTTTCTAAAATTAATTTATTTAGTTATAGGAAAGCAAATTTTGGAAAAATAATATTTATTGCACTCAGTTACACTATATAGCCAAAAATATTTGCTCACCTGCCTTGAGCTCACATATGAGCTTAAATGACATCCCATTCCTAATCCATAGTGTTCATGCGACTATAACAGCTTCAACTCTTCTGGGAAGGCTATCCGTGAGCTTTAGGAGTGTGTTTATGGGAATTTTGACCGTTCTTCCAGAAGCGTGTTTGTGAGGTCACACACTGATGTTGGACGAGAAGGCCTGGCTCTCAGTCTCCGCTGTAATTCATCCCAAAGGTGTTCTGTCGGGTTGAGGTCAGGACTGTGCAGACCAGTCAAGTTCATCCACACCAGACTCTGTCATCCATGTCTTTATGGACTTTGCTTTGTGCACTGGTCCACAGTCATATTGGAAGAGGAAGGTGCCAGCTCCAAACTGTTCCCACAAAGTTGGGAGCATGAAATTGTTCAAAATGTCTTGGTATGCTGAAACAGGAAATCGAGGAAATACCAAGACTGGATTGGTTGCACACTTCAACATTATTTGTTCTTTAGACATTCCTTTTTAAGAGAAAAGTATGTTTAATGCAAAGTGAACCACATTCGGTTTTTGGCCACTAAATATGTTTACAGTTTAACAACTGGGGGCATATTGAGGTTCCAGCGTCTCTGCGTCTGAACCATACATGGGCTTAAAAATGAAGATGCCAAAAGAAAAGTTTGTCAAGAGCCAAAATCTAAAAGGTCATTAATGCTTTAATGCTTTTTGAGTTACATGCATGCAAATATTGAAGAAAAAACGAACTGCTACCATTTTCAAACCACTACCAGTGGCATATAATGCAACAAATATAGCTAAAGTCAACAAGTTTTTTTAACATATAACATAAAACATAACACAATGCTGCAATGTCTGATGTCATTACCACACGATAATTTGTAAAAAAATTGTCATTTTACAAATATATTTCTTTAACCAGATAGGTTCTTCTGCTGTAAAACATTGTCCACAAATCTAAAACCATCAGAAACCAGCCTGACCTAATGACACTAATGTATAACATCAAATGCTAAAGTTTCAGTGGGTGTGGAAGACTTAATTAGTCCAGGAACACAAAGCTAATACCAGAGCCAAAACGGTCTAAAGTCACATCCAAATGCACACTCTCTCCAGGAGGGGTGTGTGTGTGTGGTTTCTTACTCCTCACTTATTATGGACGCATAGACACCTTACGGAGCCTTTTTCAATTACCCCAGCTCTGTCGTTCTTCTTGCCTGCTGTAATTAATAAGCTTTTATGAATCCCAATCTGATCTCAGATCGGGTTTGGACATATTTGATAAGCAAAATGGAATCTGTGAAAGGCCACACTGAATGGAAATGTAATTACCTCTGAGTCTGGGCATACGTGAACACCCCTCCTTCCGAACTCAGGTTAAACGTGCTCATCATCCTTCGCTAATGAAGCACCGGACGCTGCGGCGCTCGAGCGATTTGTTTTGGCAGGTTCCAGATGCGCGCCTCTCTCTTATTTGCTTTGGTTAAGAGTCCCTAAAACAGCAATCGTTTAATCAGGCTAATGTTCCAGCTCGATAGGTCTAATGAACTTCAACTGGGTTGTGTCCTCTGAAACGTTTTTCCTTTGCTCGTCTGCTTTAAGATTCTTCTTTCACGTTTTGATGAACATGGTGTTAATATTGCACCCTCTCGCCACCCCCTCTTGCTCTTTGGTTTGGATAAACAATTTAATCACGCAAAATGACTTTATAGTCCAGAAATTACAATTTTGTTCACCTCAAAACACCCTTAGCCAGACCAGATGTTTTCCTGCGCCAGTATTTTTACAGTATATCCATCTGTTTTAATAAATGTAAATGGATTTCTTAGAGCTAAACACAAACATACTGAATCTGCTGAAGCACAAGAGAATTTATTTTCATTTAATGTGTATATGTGTGTATTTCTGTATTGATTTTTGTCATGGCTGTTACAGACATGTCAGTCATACAGCATGAGAGACAACACCACAGAAAGAATAGTTCACCCAAAAATGAAAATTACCCCATATTTTATTTACCCAGAAGCCATCCTAGCTGTATATGATTTTTTTTTTTTTTTTTTTTTTTAATTAAAAACTTCAGTAGTCCATTAATCAATCTGAATAGTGCTGCATTTGGGCTCTATCCTTTTGGCGGACGCAAGATATGTGCGCGAGGCGAATCAGCGTTGCCAGTCGAGACTAACCGATCATGATTTATTAGCATTTTATTATTCAATGGCGAATTTGGAAATAATCACCATTCGGCAGGCAACAAAAACAACATAGTGGCTGCCAGGCCACCGGGAATTCTCCCGGTGCTTCCGATCGATGGCCAGTCCGCCCTCGTCTCTGCCGGTAGGGAGTAGTAGGACGGCGTATCGAACACTTCCGGTGGCTTCACCGCCTGTCCGCAGTTTATAACGCAATGAGCGATCTGGTCATATATATAGATCAATGGTCTCAAGCCGTTTCACGCTGATGTCAAAATGAGACATTATATTGCCCACAAAGGAGGGGTTTGAAAAAACTAATTGTTTGGGAGTCGTTGAACAAACAGGGTAAAAATACCTGCATATTTTAAGAAAACGGAAGATTGACCTTGCATGCATGTCAACCTGTTGTGGGATACTTTCATAACTCATAATAGGGGTACTTGGATTAAACACAGTATCAGAAAAATATGCAAGTAATTATTGTTTGCACTTGTTTGTAAAATGTTAAAAACAAATGCCCTCAAAAATTGTTTCTCCAACTAGACTTTTCAAAGACATGCACAGCAGTGGTAAATATTCTGAATGTTTTACTCAGATAAAAAAAAAGAAAAAAAAAAAAGAAAAACACAGGATATTGGCTTAATCCAGAGTTTAATCGGCACAGTAAATGACATTATTAATATCAGAACATTAATGTTCATGTAAATGCAGCCAACGTCTCTCCAGTCGACATTTCATAGTAAATGAATGCGTTACAGCAGAGCATGTGAAAATAACTGAGTCATGTTTAATCCATATTTCCCAACAGACAATTCTCCGAAATGTCTTCCTGTGCTGAGACGTGCTCTCTGGACCAGACAAACAGTATTTCTGGAAGTCCCAGGAGGGGTAAAGCCCATGCATCAGGGATACTGCTGGAACATGAGGTAAGCTGGATGAGACTGAATAGAGGAGCCACTGTAAAAAGAAAAAAAAATAAAGTGGTGCTGCTATTCGACAGAATAAGGTAGAGTGGAGTGAAGGCAGGAGTAATGTGGCCTGGTGCGTGTGTGTGCAGAGAGGGGTGTGTGTGTGTGTGTGTGTGTGAGAGAGAGTGATGCTGCTGTTCCTGCAGTAGTCCTGTAGTCACCCTCGATGAGCTGGTGAGCCGGTCGACTGCTGCTGCTGCTGATACTGCTGCAGGAGAGGATTCCTATCTGATGCTGGGATAGTCACAAATACTACAGCAGAGAGAGGCGAAGAAAGCTAGAGGTTTCTGCTAACCTTCCTGGGTTCCTCGCTTTGTTTTTACGAGCACCGAGGAGGAAAAAGACTCTTCAGGTGTGAAAAGGAACTCTGAGAGAGGAGGCGCGCTTGGCTGGACTGCACTAGGGGCGAAGGTAGAGAATCTTTACTTTTTTTTTTTTTTTTTTTAAGGGGGGTGGGGTCACATGGGGCATTTGGCAATGGGTGTATTTGTGAATGACATGGGACATGTCCAAAATGGAGTAATCGCTTGAACTTATGTATGGTGGTAAGATTAAGTCTAAGAGGTTGTATTAAGTCTGAGTTTTGTGGGTACACTGCAGGCACTGTGTCAGGGCTTTTAGCTCGGAGTGGGCGTATAGGGTTCAGAATGTGTGCGTGTGTGAGAGAGAGACAGGTTTTGCCTACATTTAAGTGCAATAAATGTACCCATAAATAGAAAAATCTGAAATCAACTATATTGTTTGACCCTTCAACAGTCCTAGGAGGATATCACATTACATCTAATTAGCTAATTAAGCCTATACTTATTTAAATACACTACTAATACTACTGCTAACAATTGTAATAATTACACACTTTTTAAAATAATGTTGTTATTATTATTATTATTGTTTTTAATGAATGTAATTACGGTTGCATTTATTTTTATGGCTATTTTTATTGCAACCATTTTTAAAACGACTATTATAATTATTCTTACTGTTATGACAGTGTGCGTTTTACTTTTTTTGTAAACAATCGGGAGATTTTGTAGACTTTTTATGTTTGAGATTTGAAAAACGTGATTTTTATTGATTTATTTTTAAATCAACAGTAGTTGTTATATAAATATATCTGGCTGCAAAATCAACAAATCAGAATCTACTTTTCCAAAGACCTTTTTTTAGTTAGAACTAAAATAAAGCATGTGTATTTACAATGTTTGGTTATGGTAAAAAGTGTATATATGACTTTCCGTATATTTTGGGATGATATAGATAAACTTGAATGCAAAACAAAAGAAGTCTGCGTGGAAGTTTGTTTTATTTAAACATTGTCAGATCAGATCTAGATTGTTGTGTTAATGCATGTTGCATTAAGCACCAAAATGCACTTAAGACTCGCACACAAAAATGCTCAGACCTACAGTATACGCACACATAGCCAATTCTGCAATTGTCTCTCTCTCTTGCTCTGTCTCCTTCAGTTTAATGGAAGACAGATGGGTTGTTGGGTAATGAGAACGAGGTTATGAATCTGAAATGCAAAAAGCAATTAGGATACACAAGGTCAGAAAAAAGTAAACTCTAGCAGTTGTTCCTTCTGCTGCGAGGTAGTGCTGAGGTGCCTGTGTATAAATGCCCTCCTGCATGTGTGTAATGGCATCGCTCCCAGCTGATTGATTCCTCTTACATGCTTTGTTGAAATGGGACATGGTTGGCTACACTCAACATGGTTTTTGTATCAGTGTGTGTCTCAGACACATCAATTAGTTTCTGTTGTAGCTCTTGCTGCTGTCTGTCAGCTGATGCAGCAGGCACTGTGCGCCACAATACACCAATCCAAATGCACACATAACGCAATTTATGAAGACAGATTGTAAATATTCAGAGTCCAATATCCTCCACAAGGTCACGAACGGAGCCGAGGAGGAGGAAACGGTAATACTGCTAGACTATGCAGAGGAAGAGAAACTAATTAAAGTGGGCAAAGTGTCATGTGGACGATCTTGTGTGTTTGCTCTGCCGATGATCTATTCTCATGCATGGAATCTCTTTTACATTGTCAAGGCAACCACATTTCAATATGACATCTCAATGAGTCAGCAGAAACCAAGGCCTTGGTCCCAAACAACATGCTTGTCAATCTTTCTACGCCACAACGTGACTGCAGGAGCCTTCTCACAGCTAACTAAATGCTTTTTATGATATTACTGAATTTGGCCACAAAGCGCACTGTAAAAACTGATTTATGATCTTCGTACAGACGACTAGCACAGAAAACTGCACAGCCAGTCGAATGAGGTGATTTAAAACCGAGCTGATTGTAGTTTGAGATTGTGTTTTCTCTTCAAATGGTGTTGAAAGGGATGCAGTTGGTTGGTTAGGACTGGATATTGGTACATATTCAATTTGATTCTTTGATGCTTTCATTTGGATTTGTTTAATTTCGGTATATCGCAGTCCATTTTGATGCAAATAAAAGGAATTGTCTTCTAATGTTTTACATTTTACAGGGCAGAGTGGCAGACTGATTCAAACTGAATCTCATCTGGCTCATTGGAGTCATTGTTTATGAATCGTTCTACATTGATTTTTTTCTTTGTTTTGTATGCAGCCTTTAAGGTCAACTCAATTTAAAGTAAAGTAAATGGAAGTGGTTTGTTGCTGTGTAATGTGTTCAGAGTTATACTGGAAATAGGTCTTAGATGGGACGATGCTCTCAGATTGCAGACTTTAAGCATTTCCTTGTCTAGGGCAATTTTTCCCAACCACCATATCGTGGCAGGTCGTCAGGTGTGCTGTAAAATAAAGAAAAATAATAATAACTTCCTATATCTATTAGATTTTGTGATAATTTTTAAATCAGCCTTATGTCTGTTTGTGAGTTTTGCAAATATTTACCCAATGAAAAGCATTCAGAAGAGCTTGGGACTAAACCTTGTTACTCAATTGGATCACAAACTGTCAACGGCCTTGTAATTCCACTGCAGCATGCATTGAGATGCTTCACGCACAGTCTGGATATGGATCTCTGCTTGTTTGCAATTCAAAGATAAATAATAAACTGATACAGTTATCTCAGCATTTTCTTTATTCAAGAAACACTATGTCTATAAAAACAGTTTTGTGTGTGTGTGTGTGTGTGTGTGTGTGTGTGTGTTTTTGAAGAGCAGAGATGAGTTAGCATTTGCAGTCTGGTTGTAGCCAAATACGTTTCTATGTTTTAAATATCCTGTGCACAGTGGTTCACCTTTTTATGTAACAAGATTTTGGACAAATTTATTAAACAACAAATCTGAGCTCCTATATAGCTACAGTAAAATTTATAACCTGTAAATTGATGAAAACATGCATTTACTGCTTCTAAAATAGACCTCCGCCATTCAATGGTTAAAAAAAATGTTGTTATAACTATACCATTTTAAGTGCAAGTGTCTGATCATATATAAATCTAAAATACCAAAAATCCCTATGTATCTATCTATGTATCTATCTATGTATCTATCTATGTATCTATCTATCTATCTATCTATATATATATATATATATATATATATATATATATATATATATAATTTTTATGTAGTTTTTATTTTATAGATTATATATAGTTTTTATACTATATATTTTTGTTTTATATTGCAGTACTTAGTGGTTTGCTGTGGTATTTTTAACTGAAACTGTTTCGAGGAATTTTATGTGTAGTTATCTCTCAAAACAAGAATTACAGTTTGAGTTTAAGAAATCAAAGTCTACAGGCTAAGGATTGGATTTCATGACTTGTTTTGATAAAAACTCAGATTCGTAAGCTCTTGATTTGGTGCAGTATCAGTTCTTTTGGAGCTGTTTTGTTGGCATCTTTCTGTGGGTTAAACACTGAGTCATTACATGACGCATGATACATAACAGTACTGTACTGTTTCTTTCAATGTACTGTTCTCTATTATTATTCATTTATTTTGTTATTATATTATATTATCTAGAACTAGTAGTTACAAGAGATGATCGATTCATATGCTACTTGAAATGAGGCAGCAGCAGTAATCTTCCATGCCACATAAAAATGGCATTCATTGTTTGAATTTAGTGATAAAATTTTACTTTGAAATCTGAGACTTTCAGTACAAAAGTTCAAATCACTGCAGTTATTGGATGGAAGGTGGATGCATGTGAAAAATAATGCTTTGTGAAGTTTTATTCATTCACAAGCTGAAAGCAGCATACACTAAAATATCGATCTTTAAATTTAACCATCAATACTGGTTCTCTTAATCCATGACAATGTTGCGAAACTCTAAATAATGTGTTAAAATCAGTATTGTTTTAGTTTAGAAGAATGTTTTGGCTTTAGTGACCAACATACACATTTCATCCTCTATGCTATAGCTGTGGCTATGCACAGCTAAGTGGATATGCGCACTTTCAAAATGGCTGTAACCAATGAATGAAGGCATGAAATCAAATCATGTCCAGCCACAACCAGCCAGACCAGAATCAAATTTTCTGGTTTGAACCTCTCACAAATCTCTTTCAATCATTAAATGGCCTGTGAGCCGTGGAATGGCTATCCATTTCCTGAGTTTTAAATGTTTTCCTCCCCTAAGACACACACTCACACACACACACACACACACACACACACACACACACACACACACACACACACACACACTCTTTAGTAAGTGTGTTATTTGTGTGTGTAAGTAAAAGCTTTCTGTGATAGATTTTGTCTCCCACCAGGTCATTATGTGAGTGGCCCTTTGCATGTGTTTTTTTTTTTTTTTTTTTTTTTTTTTTTTTTGCCAGGCATTGTTCAAAACAGAAAGCACTCAATCCAATATGGCTGCCCACTTTTTGTCTCTAGGGATTTTTAAATATATTTAATACAGCTACAAGCCATGAAAACCAGCCTATCTGTCCGTATGTCCTTTCCTTACCTTTCTTTTCATTCGCTTGCCTTCCTCCATCGCTCTTTTCTCCTATCCCAAGGCCAGACTTTAAACACATGCTCGGGAATGACAGATAGTGTGTGAAGGAGTATACGAGAGGAAGCAAAAGAAGGAAACCACATTTCTTCATCAGCGATTTGCACTGACAGTCTCTCTAGGCTTGTGCTAATGAAGTCACATTTATCTCTGGCCTGCCTAGATTCCATTAGCCTAAGTCTAATTGTGTTAACTCTCAGTCTGGCCTTAAGTGGGCCACGATGGCCTTGTGTGTATGTAAGACTGAGAATCCGTCTGTATGTCTGCGTGTGCCAAAGCATCTACCGTTCAATTCTTTTGTGTCCTTATATCATTATACCACCATTACAATGTTTAGTTTTTTTTAGCTGCATCACAGAAATCGTTTTTGATAAAAAAGAAATTCTTAGCATACTTTTAAAAAGAGCATAGATTGTGGAAACAAAATGCTTTACACGTTGAGTTTGAGGTTTTGGAAACTCGATTATATGTTAATTTGAGTTAAATGAAAATTGTTTTGTAGTTTAATTTATATCAAATGCAATTACTTGAACTTTAGAGTGCTTTGTTTGTAGTGCATATTAAGTTGCAATATTGAACAACGCCCTACATTTAAAATCATAACTGAGTGCTTTCTGTGAAGGATTATTAAAACATAATGATTTAAAACATACTTTAAAGTAAAACTTTAATTTGCCATTATTGCAAAGTGGAAATAGACGTGGAATCTCTAAGTGGACTTTTATTTCTTTAATATTATATTATCTGCAATAACAAAAAATACTTTTATGATTTGAAGTACGCTACAAAAACACATTCAATGCAATTAAATGCAATAGTTTTTCTGAAATTTCCCACAGTAAAAATGAGAGAAGCTAGTGAGACAGCAAGTTGAGTGTAATAAGAAATGTTATGTTGTTGCAAGGCAGTGAAATATGGCCCATTTGCCATATAATCTTCCTATCATATAGACTCCACCCTTTCACGTTTAGCCCCTTTTTCTTAAATATAAATGCTGCAGGTCATATATAGGCTTCTCCCTCTCATGTAGTCACTTCTTTTCCTCTTTTATACCCCCCTCTTACGCTAGGGCTCTTGACTTCATACTTGTAATAGTTTGTCTCATTTACACTTCGGAATAGGATGCAAGGACACTTGCTTCATCCACCCTCCAGAGTACCTTTCACCAGGCTGGGTTTAGCAGGTCTCTGCAGCGCTTGCCTTTGCCTTGTCTCTTTCTGTGCTCAGATGTTAATTACCTGATTGAAGTCATCACCTTTTCTATTCTCCTGCTTCACTATCAGCTGCAGTGAAACACCAGAGAGCAGGGTGTCCTTTCAGAGCACCTGAAGGGCATCCATGATCACTGCCTTACAGTTGCACATCTCCACAAGCTTTACACTGTTTAAAGTGACTTCACAATGTCGCACAGCACTATGCATCGGAGTTGAAAAAGGCTTAATTTTCCAGAGGGATATTTGGACAGATGCCACTGGTTTCATTGTGTGCGTCACACACACAGAAGCAGGTAAGAAACATGATAGATGCTCTCTGCTGGATTTAGGTGAGTCCCTTGAGAAAGCTGAGGTGCACAACAAGAGCTCCTTGGAATGCTTCACAGGAGCCCTAGGCAAAGATTAGTGTGTGTGTGTGTAAGAGATGATGAGAGCTGAAATAGGTGGCAATGGTGTGTGTGCAGTGTGTGAAATTGGAAATGGGTGGCTAGTGTTGTCAATCTCCACATGTCTCACCACTCTCACTAATTTGCTTTTGTCTGCGTCATTTCCAGCCGCTGACCGTGGTCTGAAATATCAATGAGTGTAAAAGCGTTCAGTGAAATCTGTGTACTGCAGTAAACGGGCGCAGTGTTTACAGCTTTGAGATGTTATAACTTTATGAATTGCTTTCAGAGCAGGCAAATATGCAGAGTACTATCGAAAAATGACCACTCAGCCTGAAACATGTAGTGCTGTTGAAGGCATTGTGTAAGTCGGTGTGGAGGAAGATTAGCCAAACCGGGCTCATTGGATAAAAAAAAAAACGTGCCTGTGGCGACATTTCTGCAAAATGAAATGTCTAGTGAGTACTGAAGCCACTGTGCTATTTTAGCATGCTTCTATGAGCTCTTTCATCGTGACTCGTTTCAATGGATTCATACCCGAGGGATCCATATTGCAAATTCAATGCTTTACCAGTTGTATTACCGAGCAAGTTTACTACATCAGAAAAGCCATGCGTATGGAGCTTGTTGTGTGATACAATTGTCAAAATGTGTTCGTTTACAAATCATGCACTACTGTAAAACCCATTGAGGTCATGTGAAGTGAAACATCATGGGTGATATCTACATTGCAAAATATATTTATATACTTGTTTGAACATAAATGTGTGTTGGAAGTGTGTCCACCCTATAATACTAAAAGTCCACCCAGTGTTTTTTTTTTTTAATCCCTGTTTTATAACCCCCTTTCTCAAATCAAGATGTTCTGAGATCCGTGTCAGAATGACATAGTTCTGCACAGGCCCCTCCCATGATAGTTGATTGACAAGGTGGTCTTACCTTAGCCCCGCCCTGAGTGAGCTGTCATCAGTCCACTCATGGACTAGGAAGGAACTGATTTTGACAGTGTGAAGAAATTTTAACCAAAGACTGTGGTATAGCTTTTTCAATAAGACCCTAAAGAATCATATCAACTTGATCAACTGATGACCCCTTTGTTTATTATTATGGGCTTAGTCTCATGTCAGTGTTTGACTTTTTTCAAAAACACATTACTAACTAAAATGTTTTAAATTGGCACCAAACGCATTCTAGAGGTTGAAATCAGATTTCGCCCCAAAAGTTTTGGTGCCGAAAGTCAACATGATTTTTTGTTTTCTAAAAGCAATTAATACTTTTATTCAGCATGAATTGGTCACTACTCACAGTAAGGTGTTAAAATGTTATGCGTAATGTCTATTTCAAAAAATGCTATTCTTTTGAACTTTCTAAAAAAGCGACTATAACCTCTATAGGCTGTAACTGGGTTACACAATCCCACAGACAAACAAAGTTCTAAAGTCTGTGCTGCTAGTGTGATGCCATCCACTGGATGTCAAGTAGCAGCTGATTACCACATGCTGCAATGCATAATTACATGTCTTTGATTATATCTTCAAACAGAATGAGTTCTAAAGGATTTGTTTTTCCTGCATGTTGATGTGTGTATACTGTGTTGACCTCTTTTCCGTGGGATAAAGGGATGCAAACTTCATAGATGTTGCTTTTGATCAGGTAAGGTAAACACTATGCTTCTGCAGTGGATTGCTTTTCACTTGTGTTACATTTGTATTATCAGAGAACAGATCATTGAGGGTGTTGCTTATGTTTCAGGTTATGAATAGTGAATGAACGGATGTATATTTTATTTTAAATGATTTTTTTTTTTTACACAAATCCATGTTGCTTTTTGTATTGTTCATGCTGAAATGATGACCAAAGTCTTTTTCTCAAGCGGTTTTTCCACTGTTTGCTTTCTTCTCCTAACACAGCTTTTATAATATTATTGAATGCTAACAGCGTTAACCTCTTGACTGTGATCCTAGCTGTTTCGGTTTCTCCAATACTTCTAATTCTGAATCTGTTTAGACCGTTTTCTCATTTCTTTTTAGATGGATTTTTAGCTGTCCTGACCTTTTTATGTAGAGACAACATTTTAATCAGTCACACTAATCTTACGCTGTGCAGCCATTTTTGTTTTTCACTGCCATGTAACCAAGCAATTTTCACCACACATTGATCAGTTATAATTCATGCGTGCTTTTGTGTAGAATGAAAGCCCTTAAGGTTTCAGAGAAGATACTGGGTTATCGTGTGACGGCACGTCAGACGAGGTTGGATGCATATGCAGCTTTTATTAGAATAGTCAGGCAAAACAAAGTCAAAACACTGTGTGACGGGGTACAAGAGGCTTGGCAAAATCAGAGTCGAGATTCAGGCTAGAGATCAGGGCAGGCAGCAATAATCAGAGTCTGAGTAATCAATCTGAGGTCAGGACAGTCAGCAAACAATCAGGAAACCAGAGAAACAGTTTGAGATCACGACAGTAAAACAAACACGGGTAAGAACGTCGACGTTGATGGCCAGGGCAAATCAAGACTTCACGCTGTGCGTTTGCGACAGATGTGTGCGCAAATGAGGTGCAGGTGTGTCGTGCAATCAGCCCCAGGTATGCGGCATGATGGGAAATGGAGTTCGGTAAGAATGTTCAATACTCAGGTGACGGAGCCCTCTGGTGGTGCGGAGGAGGCGCTACAGGACATCTGCTTGTAACAAATCGACTGCAAACGAAAAATGAGAGTGACCCACTCCAAACTCTTTAAAGAGACTGTAGAAATGCTTTTAAACATTTAATGATTCATCTGCTTTCGCACACACATATATACTCACAGATCCCATGCATCCATGCACTCACACACATGAATGCAGTTGCCATTTACTCTGCAAGAGCTTGATTAATTTTTGATTAAAAAAAAAAGAAGAAGAAAAAAGCAAAGGGACAAAATGTGTTTTATGTCTTTTTATCAAATCAGAATATTGCTGGCCAATTTAGAAGTGTTTTGGGTTTGTAACTGTTACAGTATGCCGCTGATAATTTATTCAGTAGTAGTTCAATTCTTGTCAAACATCAGTAACTATCTTTCTTAAGAAATAAAATACACGGAATGACGTACCAAAGTTGCATACCTTAATGATTTTTATTTTTTTGGACAACCTATTTTTGGGAGGCATAAATTCACTGTGAAGTTGGAGTTATTATTTATTTTATTTTATTTTTTTACTTTTAAATAATTTAGATTTTATGCAATCTAATGCAATTTAGATCTAATGCAATTTAGATTTTTTTTGGTGTAAATGTGAGGTAGAAACTCACTTAAATTGTAAATAATAATAATTAAAATATTAATTTATTTTATTCTGAAAATAATAATACTCTTCTATCCATACATCTCTTGTAATATTACAACGAAGAAAAAAAATTCATAATTGCATGCAAGTAATGCATACTTTAAACAGCACTTGAAAGAATACTGTAAAGACAACTAATTGCTTTCTCAGAACTTGTTACATGTGTTTTAAAATGGATAATAATAAAAAACTGACCACTGTGTGAAAGCATGAGAGTTTTAAATGATGTGAGCTTGAGTAAAAGATGTACTCTGCACTATTCCTTTTGGGTCTGAATGGACTAAAACTTCCTTGTATAGTAGTCTGCATGTGGTTCATTTAGGTATTTGTATCTGAGCAGTTTCTATTTAGCCAGCGCCTTCCTTTTAGCCTAAAAACATAATAGTGTTAGAGGATGAGGAAAAACACAGAAGCTGGGGTCAAGGGAAGCTCTACTGCTGCACACGCACAGATGAGTAATGACTACACAGAAGCAGCGTCTGATGGGGCAGCCACTCTCTTTGACGTCACCATTAACCAGAGTGAGATGAGGGTGAGCGAGGGGGAGGAGAAGAGAAAGACGAGGAAAAGAGGATCTCTCCTGATTTGACGTCACCATTTACCAAGGTACAGGAGAGTGTGATGGATGAGAGAGAAATGGAGGGAGCGCAGGTAATAGTGGGAGGGAGAGAGAGTTGATGTGTGGCTTTGTCTGCAGTAGCAGAAGGCTGGTGAAATGGACTGTGATATTGGCTTTTAATTTTCCCTCTGCCTTCAGCAGAAAGAACAGAAGAGAGGAGAGCAGAGGGAAGGAGAATGAGGAAATTCACATTTCTTTACGGACAAACACGGCATAACCACTGCCATTGCACCTAGCAGTTTGGAATTAGAATTTCTGAGTAATAAATTCGCCCGTATGCATTTTATAAAGCAATTTAAAAATAATTCAGACATGGTGTGAATCACAATTAGCCCTGCTTGGAAAAAAAATTCAAGCAAAATCCAGGCAATTTCAATGGGAATCGACACCAAAAAATATCCCCATGTGAATCAGGTTCATGTTTGATGAACTAGGGCACATTTTCTAGTGCAGACTGCCAACCAATAGCAAGCCTCTTGGTTAGGCGGTAACCTGTGTGTGGGCGGAGCTTTGTACTTTTGCATCAAAGCAAAACTGAAGCTTAACAATAGGTGAGACATAAAAAAATGGCTGAGTAGACGCCACTAGAATGAGTAACACTTCACTTCAGTATTATCAAATGATCCATAAAAAAAGGTCGAAAGCACTTACTTAGGGTCGGATCATTTGCTAGCGGACAAAATAGCTTTGGATGTTTATTTCACTGTCATTACTTCTGTGTCATTCATTTTTTTGACACATGCAGTCCTGCTTTCTTTCACCTGGGAAATTTTGCAGAGCAAATCAGTAAATCGTACTGTATGTGAAGGTGTGTTGATACAATAATCTTTAAAAATGAAATGAAATGAAAGGCCCCTATTAAACCCTTAGAACCATGTGGAGTACTTATTTATTTATTTATTTTATTCATGAATGGATGCACTTTATCGGACAAATCTCAGCCACTAAAGTTTTAAGAGAACCAGAGCATTTTTAACGTTTGGTTTTGGTTGAACTATCCCTTTAACAACTGAATAAAAACAGTAACAAATATTGATTTGAAATAGTGTGATAACATTATAGCCATTATTATACTATGGATGCTTAAACCGACTAATCTGAATCAGGTATTCCAGAGCAGCATAGAGGAAAAAAACCAAAAAAAACAAAACTGTAGTAAAAGGCAACAATGGAGGATCACGTGAGCCAGCTGTTTACTAATTGAAACACTAAAAAAACAATGCATTGCTTTAATGTAGTCTAGTACGGTTGACAGAGTTCCCTGATTTGATATGTGTATTATTATGTGCCCCAAGAGTATTTATACAAAAAATCTCTCCATTGCCAGTTGGCTACCAGTTGTGTTTAAAATGCGTGTATAAATCAGAACAACACCGCAAATATTGTCATCCGGTAATGTTCGGTTTCTTAGTCACTAAACAGATTCTGCACGAAGGCAATTCTGACGCGATGTGTCCGTACACGTGTGTGAGGAGCAAGGGATAGCAAGGAATGCACTAATGGAGCATGAAGTGGCATGTGACATTTAGCGATCCAGTGATTCAGGCTCGGAATGTTTTGTTGTAGCCACACGCACATATAGTACAACCTCAGGATTTGAGTTCTTCACCTGTAATGACACAGCCAAGTCACCAGGGAGTCCAGCAAGCACTCCATCGTCATGGTAACAGCCTCGCTGCTAAAAATAGTGTGGCTTTATGGCAATCACACGGCCCTCGGGGATCTGGTGGATGGGGTCAGTCCGTAGGGTGCCGAGGCTCCATGGCCCATTTAAGACACTTGGGAAAAAAATAACAAAAGAGAAATTAGCATTTCCTCTCCACTGATAAAATTGAGCACTGTGTATATATATATATATATATATATATATATATATATATATATATATATATATATATATATATATATATATATATATGTATATGTATATGTGTGTATGCATATATGTGTGTAGAATGTTAGAACTGGTACATTGTTGTCGTTGCAAAAACACTGTTAACATGCAACTAGTGAAAGCTGAGTGTGACGAGAGCAGCTGAGACTGTGTGTGAGGTAATGTAGAATGTGGGTGACATACATAGATAGAAACCCATTTTACAGATAGGGCTCTTGGCAATGTCCAGTGGAATAGACGCACACTTCAAAGCGTAATAAATTATGAAACGAATTATCACAAGTGAAGGTAAGCTGAATACAGCTGTCTTTTCCCATTTTCTCCATGCTCACGGTGGCTGCGGTGAGAAGTGCTTCGCCAGGAGACAGGGCAGAGAGGAAGATGATAGTAAGAATCGAGGATTTCTAACCTCTGTTTTCTCCCACTTTCTCTTTTGTCCCCATACGTACACACTTTGCACTATACCCTTAAATAGCTGCAAAAAAACAAGGATTTTGATCGAGAATTTTTTTATTAATTTGTTGGATATCCCGCTTTATGTCCGATGTCTTGCGTGTGTTCAAATCTATAATAGAGTTGAGATTTTATTCGATTTTGCCTTTATTTGGCCTTCTGAAAGTAGATTCAGTCAGGAATCATTAAGACTGCTAATTTAAGCATAGCCCAGATGTTCGAATTTGTGCAACGCGTTTAATGCACGACCGTTTTGCGCATCTAGGAGAGTACAAAGGGATGCGCAAAGGCTGTTTCTGAAAAACACACACAAAAAAACAAAGGTAAATTCCGACTTTGCTCTGACAATCTGGCGCTTCTGAATCATGGACGGTAGGTAGGTGGCCAATCAGAGCAGACTGCGCTTTTCAGAAGGAGGATCTTTGCAGAAAATGACCCGTTTGAGAGAGGCGGGGCATAGAGGAAGTTACAATAATGTACATTATTTGAAAAATGTGGTTTTTGAACATTAAAGCATGTCAACATGTTCTGTCCCACCGAATACACCAAATAATGATGTCTGAAATAGCATCATATAACCCCTTTAACCTACTTTCCTTCTATTTTATTTGTCTTACCCCAACCCCCAGAGGTCTCTTTGTATTTTACTCTCACTCTCATTGAGGTGAGAAGTGTTTCGGTGTTCCTTTGTAACCTCTCTGTCAGTGCAGGCTCTCTCTCTCTTTCTTCCTCTCCCATCGTAGGAAATGATTGAGTGCATGTAGAATGCTGACATCAGATAACGTCTGCATTGGCAGTCCATGTGTGACTGCGCTCTGGTCTAGATTTGCATATCATTTGGAATTCAATAAACTAAATGGACCCGTGCCCACACTGACAATAAAAGGGGTCATAAATATTATAATACTACTAGTCCTGACTGATAGCTCTGGAGATGGCTGGCAGGAGCGATTTCACTGCGAAAATTGTTTAATTGATTGTTTTTGTGCGGTTATTTATCTCATCCACCCTTCCAGGAAGTGACATCAGTCTATTTCCGTTTAGATGATCTCGTTTCTGACAGTTTGTGACCTCAATCTCTAGCATGGGCTCAGTAGCTTATCGCTACGAACTCAGCTTGAACTCCAAATCTGTTCGTGCCAAAAAAATATATTCAAAGCAGATGCCGATACAGTCCTGCTACATTGAACAATAAATTACTCGCAGCGCTTTACTCGTATACGCCGTAGATGTGCCACTCAAGAACCCGGACAAATGATGCACAACAGGCTCAAAATAAAAGCGTCTATTTCATTAGTGTGTTTTAATTTCGCTATGATATCAGTGTGTTCTTCCACTCTGTTGCTTCTGCTCAAGATTATTTTCCTGACAGGACGGAGCGTTTTCAATTACGACGTTCATGGCGTGCAACAGTGGGCCTGTGCCCCACTAGCGTTGCTTTTATTATTTGCTAACCTTTCTAATTTCACACTTGTTAAATTTTCATGTAAAAGCCCTTTTAAGAGAGAGTCTTCAAGAGAGCGTTATGTCGTTGCAAATCTCCGGGGGACTTTGAGTCTCCGGGGCTTGAGATTTGTAATGGGGTGTGTTTCAGGGTTTGAGGGTGAAGCGAGGTGCTAGCTTGGACCAGAGATAAATTCTCTTTTTGGACAGGCATGCTCTTTCTTTATAATCACTATTTTACATATTTTCAAATTATTATAAAGTTACCGCTATGGAATATAGGAGTTTGCAGTGTCTTGTTTTTTTTTTTTTATGTTTCGAATTTCTTTGCTTCTCTTTTGGGTGTGTGTGTGTGTGTGTGTGTGTGTGTGTGTGTGTTGCTTTTGTATCCATCCATCCATCCATCCATCCTTCGTTCTATCGTTGTTCTATGCAGTCAGTCTGTTGTTCTATCAGTGTTCTATGCAGTCAGTCTGTTGTTCTATCAGTGTTCTATGCAGTCAGTCTGTTGTTCTATCAGTGTTCTATGCAGTCAGTCTGTTGTTCTATTGTTGTTCTATGCAGTCAGTCTGTTGTTCTATCAGTGTTCTATGCAGTCAGTCTGTTGCTCTATCAGTGTTCTATGCAGTCAGTCTGTTGTTGTATCAGTGTTCTATGCAGTCAGCCTGTTGTTCTATCAGTGTTCTATGCAGTCAGTCTGTTGTTCTATCAGTGTTCTATGCAGTCAGTCTGTTGTTCTATCAGTGTTCTATGCAGTCAGTCTGTTGTTCTATCAGTGTTCTATGCAGTCAGTCTGTTGTTCTATCAGTGTTCTATGCAGTCAGTCTGTTGTTCTATCAGTGTTCTATGCAGTCAGCCTGTTGTTCTATCAGTGTTCTATGCAGTCAGCCTGTTGTTCTATCGTTGTTCTATGCAGTCAGCCTGTTGTTCTATCGTTGTTCTGTGCAGTCAGTCTGTTGTTCTATCGTTGTTCTGTGCAGTCAATCTGTTGTTCTATCAGTGTTCTATGCAGTCAGTCTGTTGTTCTATCAGTGTTCTATGCAGTCAGCCTGTTGTTCTATCAGTGTTCTATGCAGTCAGTCTGTTGCTCTATCAGTGTTCTATGCAGTCAGTCTGTTGTTCTATCAGTGTTCTATGCAGTCAGCCTGTTGTTCTATCGTTGTTCTATGCAGTCAGTCTGTTGTTCTATCGTTGTTCTATGCAGTCAGTCTGTTGTTCTATCATTGTTCTATGCAGTCAGTCTGTTGTTCTATTGTTGTTCTATGCAGTCAGTCTGTTGTTCTATCAGTGTTCTATGCAGTCAGTCTGTTGTTCTATCAGTGTTCTATGCAGTCAGTCTGTTGTTCTATCAGTGTTCTATGCAGTCAGTCTGTTGTTCTATCAGTGTTCTATGCAGTCAGTCTGTTGTTCTATCAGTGTTCTATGCAGTCAGTCTGTTGTTCTATCAGTGTTCTATGCAGTCAGTCTGTTGTTCTATCGTTGTTCTATGCAGTCAGCCTGTTGTTCTATCGTTGTTCTATGCAGTCAGCCTGTTGCTCTATCGTTGTTCTATGCAGTCAGCCTGTTGCTCTATCGTTGTTCTATGCAGTCAGTCTGTTGCTCTATCGTTGTTCTATGCAGTCAGTCTGTTGTTCTATCATTGTTCTATGCAGTCAGTCTGTTGTTCTATCAGTGTTTTATGCAGTCAGTCTGTTGTTCTATCAGTGTTCTATGCAGTCAGTCTGTTGTTCTATCGTTGTTCTATGCAGTCAGTCTGTTGTTCTATCATTGTTCTATGCAGTCAGTCTGTTTCTCTATCAGTGTTCTGTGCAGTCAGTCTGTTGTTCTATCGTTGTTCTGTGCAGTCAGTCTGTTGTTCTATCGTTGTTCTGTGCAGTCAATCTGTTGTTCTATCAGTGTTCTATGCAGTCAGTCTGTTGTTCTATCAGTGTTCTGTGCAGTCAGTCTGTTTCTCTATCAGTGTTCTGTGCAGTCAGTCTGTTGTTCTATCAGTGTTCTATGCAGTCAGTCTGTTGTTCTATCGTTGTTCTATGCAGTCAGTCTGTTGTTCTATCGTTGTTCTATGCAGTCAGTCTGTTGTTCTATCGTTGTTCTGTGCAGTCAATCTGTTGTTCTATCAGTGTTCTATGCAGTCAGTCTGTTGTTCTATCAGTGTTCTATGCAGTCAGCCTGTTGTTCTATCAGTGTTCTATGCAGTCAGTCTGTTGCTCTATCAGTGTTCTATGCAGTCAGTCTGTTGTTCTATCAGTGTTCTATGCAGTCAGTCTGTTGTTCTATTGTTGTTCTATGCAGTCAGTCTGTTGTTCTATTGTTGTTCTATGCAGTCAGTCTGTTGTTCTATCAGTGTTCTATGCAGTCAGTCTGTTGCTCTATCAGTGTTCTATGCAGTCAGCCTGTTGTTCTATCAGTGTTCTATGCAGTCAGCCTGTTGTTCTATCAGTGTTCTATGCAGTCAGTCTGTTGTTCTATCAGTGTTCTATGCAGTCAGTCTGTTGTTCTATCAGTGTTCTATGCAGTCAGTCTGTTGTTCTATCAGTGTTCTATGCAGTCAGTCTGTTGTTCTATCATTGTTCTATGCAGTCAGTCTGTTGTTCTATCATTGTTCTATGCAGTCAGTCTGTTGTTCTATCAGTGTTCTATGCAGTCAGCCTGTTGTTCTATCAGTGTTCTATGCAGTCAGCCTGTTGTTCTATCGTTGTTCTATGCAGTCAGTCTGTTGTTCTATCGTTGTTCTGTGCAGTCAGTCTGTTGTTCTATCGTTGTTCTGTGCAGTCAATCTGTTGTTCTATCAGTGTTCTATGCAGTCAGTCTGTTGTTCTATCAGTGTTCTATGCAGTCAGCCTGTTGTTCTATCAGTGTTCTATGCAGTCAGTCTGTTGCTCTATCAGTGTTCTATGCAGTCAGTCTGTTGTTCTATCAGTGTTCTATGCAGTCAGCCTGTTGTTCTATCGTTGTTCTATGCAGTCAGTCTGTTGTTCTATCGTTGTTCTTTGCAGTCAGTCTGTTGTTCTATTGTTGTTCTATGCAGTCAGTCTGTTGTTCTATCAGTGTTCTATGCAGTCAGTCTGTTGTTGTATCAGTGTTCTATGCAGTCAGTCTGTTGTTGTATCAGTGTTCTATGCAGTCAGCCTGTTGTTCTATCAGTGTTCTATGCAGTCAGTCTGTTGTTCTATCAGTGTTCTATGCAGTCAGTCTGTTGTTCTATCAGTGTTCTATGCAGTCAGCCTGTTGTTCTATCAGTGTTCTATGCAGTCAGTCTGTTGTTCTATCAGTGTTCTATGCAGTCAGTCTGTTGTTCTATCATTGTTCTATGCAGTCAGTCTGTTGCTCTATCAGTGTTCTATGCAGTCAGCCTGTTGTTCTATCGTTGTTCTATGCAGTCAGCCTGTTGTTCTATCGTTGTTCTATGCAGTCAGCCTGTTGCTCTATCGTTGTTCTATGCAGTCAGCCTGTTGCTCTATCGTTGTTCTATGCAGTCAGTCTGTTGCTCTATCGTTGTTCTATGCAGTCAGTCTGTTGTTCTATCATTGTTCTATGCAGTCAGTCTGTTGTTCTATCAGTGTTTTATGCAGTCAGTCTGTTGTTCTATCAGTGTTCTATGCAGTCAGTCTGTTGTTCTATCGTTGTTCTATGCAGTCAGTCTGTTGTTCTATCATTGTTCTATGCAGTCAGTCTGTTTCTCTATCAGTGTTCTGTGCAGTCAGTCTGTTGTTCTATCGTTGTTCTGTGCAGTCAGTCTGTTGTTCTATCGTTGTTCTGTGCAGTCAATCTGTTGTTCTATCAGTGTTCTATGCAGTCAGTCTGTTGTTCTATCAGTGTTCTGTGCAGTCAGTCTGTTTCTCTATCAGTGTTCTGTGCAGTCAGTCTGTTGTTCTATCAGTGTTCTATGCAGTCAGTCTGTTGTTCTATCGTTGTTCTATGCAGTCAGTCTGTTGTTCTATCATTGTTCTATGCAGTCAGTCTGTTGTTCTATCGTTGTTCTGTGCAGTCAATCTGTTGTTCTATCAGTGTTCTATGCAGTCAGTCTGTTGTTCTATCAGTGTTCTATGCAGTCAGCCTGTTGTTCTATCAGTGTTCTATGCAGTCAGTCTGTTGCTCTATCAGTGTTCTATGCAGTCAGTCTGTTGTTCTATCAGTGTTCTATGCAGTCAGTCTGTTGTTCTATCAGTGTTCTATGCAGTCAGTCTGTTGCTCTATCAGTGTTCTATGCAGTCAGTCTGTTGTTCTATCAGTGTTCTATGCAGTCAGTCTGTTGCTCTATCCTCCTATCTATCTACTGTTCTTATGTTATCCATCATTCTGTCTATCATCTGTCATCTCTTCCTATATATTGCTCTCTGTTCTTCTATCTGTCTATCATCTATCAAGATTGTTCTATTTATCTGCATCTATCATTTTTTATCTGTCTTCTATATTTCTGTTGTTCTATCTATTGTTCTGTTGTAACTATCTGTCATCTATCGTTCTATAATTTTGTATCGTTCTATCATTTTATCGATCAATTTTCCATCTATCATTCTATTAATCTGTCATCAATCATTCATCTATCATAATTTTATGTATCAGTCCGTCATCTATCATTCTAATGTTGTATTTGTTATTCTATACATCAATGTGCCATCTATCTTTCTACGCATCATTCTGTTATCTATCATTTTATCTATCAATCTGTCATCTTATCATTCTATCTATATCATTCTATATATCAATTTATTGTTCTAGAGTACGTATCATTCTATAGTTTAGTCTAGAGTATCTGATATTCATATGATAAACTTTGTATAGCAGTGTATAACGTCGCTCAGATAATTTTGGAAGAATTTAATGGAAAATGTTAGAGCTCATTGAAACATTTGACGTTTGATTCCGGGGCTTTGGTGTCTTGGCAAATCTGAACACAGCCTGTGCTCACAGAGCTTACAGCTCTTCTGAAGCTTCAGAGGAGACGTGAGGTTTTTCTCAGGAAGAAGAAGGAGAAGAAGAAAAACCCAGAGAAGCAGAAGGATTACGCAAAATGTCCATTTGATCTCCAGTTAATCACTTTGCTGTTGAGGAGAAACTGAAAAAATAAAATAAGTTTTTCCTGTAGGACATAGCTCACGTATGCTGGTAGACTTGTTTGTGTATTGACTCAATTAAACAAGTGTTTCATATTCTGTTTTTTTTCATTTACTTATTGCATATATTATACTTAACGTGTTGTTTCGTACAGAGTTAATCTTTTCTCTCCTTTACGCCCTCACAAAGAATTCTACATTTCGCTGCATGTTCATTAAGACATGATTTAGTGTGTTTGTTAAGCAGTTTTCCTCATGGGGTCTATTAGCCGGTATCCACAACGGAGGTGATTTCGGATTTTACTGTCCTTGTGGGGACATCTGATCCCTACAGTGTAGACATATCCTGACCCGCACACTCATACTCTTCATCCCTTCTTCTTTTTCACGTTCACTGTCTCCCTCCCTCTTTCTGCTGGTGCTGCATTGATTCGATACACCTTGCAGTGGTTCACCACCTCCTGCACTGCAGTGCTGCCTGGATGTATTCAGGACACCCAGAAAACTCACAGTGTGTAATGTAGACACAACCCAACCAAACACACACATCACATGCACAGCAAAATCCAGCACGCAGTATTACAACATGACAGACTTTATATAATATCGTATATTATATATTTAATAATACTATTGTCGAAGTTACATGGTATTGCCGTCTTACTAGACCTCAGCTGAAGGTCTGGAATGTATAGCAGCTTTCATTGGCCAAGGCCTGCACATGAGGCCGTTTGACTGACATGTCAATCAACCAATCACAATTAGTTTTACGTTGCAATGCTTGGAAATGTTGCCACAATAACAGACTGGTGTAAATACAATAGCTTTCTTCTTTAGTCAGGGGTTCGGCGTCACGGCAACTGTTTCCAGGAATGTTAAATAACACAATACACATTTTTTTGACGATGACTTCTATGTTCAGCTATCTGTGGGCATGACGTCTCAGGATTACACTAATGATATTTCTGTTTTTATGTGTAAATGTGAACGTGCACAAGTACTTTATGTTAGTAATCACACACACACACACACATATGCATATGCATGCTTTTGGTGACCTAAACATAAATCATTTTTAATTGATCATACTCACCAAGGTAAAATGTAGAAAAGAATATGAACCGTATATATATAGAATAAAATATTTTTGTATTAAAATATTAATAATTCTGAATCTTATGTATGTCTAATGTATAGTGATGTCAAATGATCAATTATTAATCACATCCAAAATAAAGGTTTTGTTTACATAATATATGTCTGTATCGTATATATTTATTATTTATATAAATCCACACACATACAGCATATATTTTGAAAAAAAGTACATGTGTCTGTATATGTTTATATTCATATAATTTCTTTCACATATAAATATTTAATATAAACGTATTTTTCTTAAATATGGAAATGCCTGTGTGTGTATTTATATAATTCATAATAAATACACAGTACACTCACACACACGCATTATGTATATTATGTACTGTACACAAAAACGTTTATGTTGGGTGATAATATTTTTCATTTAGATTTTTTATAACGTGTATAGTAATATACGTATATATGGGTTGGTTATATTGTATTCCAGTTTTCTCTCTCTGTCTTTCTCTCTGTCTCTCTCTCTCTGTCTCTCTTCTTTCTGTTCTCTCTTAATACAAAGAGTCTAGAATCCTCTGGTTGTGGCTGTCAGTCATCTGCCAGGTGTGGATACGTGAAACCGCAGGAGTGTATGTGAGCCTTCAGTCGTGTTTTGATCCTCTACCCCCACAGCAGACAGACCTCGATATGTGTGTGTGTGTGTGTGTGTGTGTGTTTGTTACACAGTATGTCCAAGCATCACCTGCACATATTTACAGTTCAGATATATATTTACTGTATGCATGCACATCACTATTTTTGTTTGCTAGCATCCTATAAGTGCACATCAGTTATCTAATTATTGTAAACTAGCCGTTTTAACCCATACTCCGTGTTGCAGAATATTACACATGAAGTATTTTTTTTTTCCTCTACCAGTTTTGAAAGCATATTGCTTTGCGAGCACACTGCTCTCGTTTGTTCAAGAAGGGCACGTTCTCTGTACAGATCTTCAGACTGATGCTAGTGTGTTATGAATCTGCGGTTCCACGCTGTCGGCTGTGTCAGACCTCATGTTATTCATATTTGCTACTCGCTGTCTCTGTTCTTTTCCTTTTTTCTTCTTTTTTATTAAATAAAATCAAAACACTGAGGGTGTTTGCCATCTGTCTATCATATGTAATGCAGTCAGGTCATTCAAGTGTGCTGTATGCTATGGAAATATTGTGTAAATTCTATGGACTAATCAGAAAACTGTGAACCTTTCAAAAAATATTGCTTCACTGAGCCTGCAGGTTTTTTTTTTTTTTTTTTTTTTTTTTTTTTTTTTTTTTTTACTGCTTTACTGTAGACTACAAAAATGCTGGAAACACTTATTGTGGTACTGTAAAATATATCTTGCTGCTTTGAAAGATTGGTTATATTAATAAAATAACCGCAAAAAACTGCCATGCTTATGCTTATGCCAAGTGTCTTATGCTCACCATGACTGCGTTTATTTGATCAAAAATACTGTAAAAACTGTTTTACAGTTTGAAGTGCCCATATTTTGGGTTATGAAAGGTTCATATTTTGTTTTTCGGGAGTCCCTAACAACAGGTTGACATGCATGCAAGGTCAAAAAACAATTTTTACATTACTTGCTCAAGAACGATTTACACAATGATGAATTTTTCTAATCCCCTCCATTGTGTGGTGCTAATCTGCAGTGACTGGTCTCATTCTCACTTAATCATGCCTGCAATACCTAATAAAGCAGAGGGGTTTGTGCACAGCGTTACCGGGGAAACCACTATTTTTACCGCTCCAAAAGCACCTAGTGGCAACTGATGAATTTGCGTTTTCATTCAGACCAACGCGAAAAGACCACAAGTGGGCGGCAATATGCTAAAATGTTTCATTTTGACGTCAACATGAAACGGCTTTGGATTCGTTTTAAAAAACATACTCATTTCAGTGATTTAGAGTCGACTCTTTCTTTTGAGAAACAATAACAGTCCACTTTCATATTTAAAACTTTGCAGGATGTTTACATTCACTTAGAGCTGTGTTCAGAAATGATTCTTATATGCCGATAGGCTGCTCAATAAAACATAATTTGTTATTATTATCAATATTGATTTTAATCAATAGTGAATTTTTTCAGTATTCTTACGTTATTAGATATATATACAGTAATTTGTAATATTTATATATGTCTTTACTTCTGTTTTTGATTTCTTAAAATGTATATATATATTTTTTTATATTAGTAGCAGTAATAATAATAATAACAACCCACATTTGGACATTATATGGAACAAAAAATGAGTGACTGCTTCCATTCAGTTACTAAAACATATCTTTTTGTCCACTGTCAGGGCATTATTAAGTTGTTTCTGGTGGCTGAAATAGTCTCTGTGGTATTTTGGCACCTAAATATTGCCTGTTTCTGTCAAAACAGCTGATTTGCATAGGTGCGGCGCTTCAACATCCATAACACACTAGACTAAATTTAGCTTTCCGTGAAAATGTGACGTACGATGTGTGAAAACAAATGTCGTTCAATTATGTATACTACTGACACTCAAAAATTGGTTGGAAACGTCAGATTTATCTTTAAAGAATTTAATAAACGCCCAGTGTGGCTCAGTACATTTGGTTTTTGAGTTTTTAATTACCTATGTAATCACATTTACGTCTGCTCAACAGGAAACGGCTTCAGCCAGATGTGTGTCTCAATCATCACACATAATGTTCTGAGGAGCGGCGGAAGGGAAAGGTGGGCTAAAGCCTGTGAGAGGGGGAGAAATAGAGGGCTAGCAGGAAGAGAAGGACAGATTATAATGACTTGAGGAAAATGTAATGTAATTCTGTCTCGCAATGAAGTGTGCTGTCAGCTTTATGACAAAGGCTACATCCTTTCCTTTTCATATCCTCTCCACCCTCTCATGCCCTCACCCCTCCTCTTCTCCAAATCTCTTTTTCCTCTCCATTTTCTCCTCTCTTCACCCTCTCCCCTCTTCTCTTGCTCTCTCGATTGGCTTATTTAGGTTGTACAGCAGCACCTGATGGCATTTGAGATTCTCCTTTATTCTTGTTGAGCTCTTGTCAGCTCACTGTAGGCTATATGTGTGTGAGCGAGGGTGTGTTGACTATTAAACTAGCCACTAGAGAATGACATTTACTGCAAATGAACTGTTCCTCTGACACATGTCGTTGTTTAATGAACTGGGGATATGTATTGACACAGAGGCTTAGTTCTTAGGTGTGTGCGCGTGTGTGTTCGAGTTAAAATGACACTTTATCTTGTGTCTTTATGCATGTGCGTCTGTATACTATTGGAACTCTGTAATCTGAGTGTTTGTATTTGAATTGTAGGCCTGCGTGCATTAAACAGGTTCTACTTGCACTGAAGAAAATGGTGCAGAAAAATTTTTAACATGGAAATTAAGTAACATTGGATTAATATATATATATATATATATATATATATATATATATATATATATATATATATATATATATATATATATAATGTTACTTAATTTGCATTTGGGATCAGTATGTTTTTTTTATGTTTCTTATTCTCATCAAGGCCGTATTTATTTGATTAATAATACAGGACACTAATTTGGTGTGCTATATTGCAGCAATAAAAAAGTTTTGTATTATTTATTAAATGTTTCATATTGAAGTGTTTAAAAAGTTACAATAAAGGTTTTCTGTAATGCTGTTTTTATTAATATTATTAGTTTTACTAACTGTTATTTTTTGGCTAATTGTACAGATTTTCAATTGGGGTCATAAATTGTCATAAAACAATCAAAAACGATTGCGCAGCCTTTCTAAAAAGTATGCGTCAAAACCTTGCATGCATTTAAGGTAAAAATATGTCAAATAATCTTTGTTTTACAAGTTCGGAAAATCATTTTGGTCTGCTGTGTGGATAACGCGGGAATGCGTCTGGCAGCAAAAGCAGTTGTAATTGCTGAGGTGGAATTCTGGAAACGAACTTTATTTGAGTCTTTTTTTTTTTTTTTCTTCATTTTGGGAGTTTTAATTATATTTTTATCTTTTCTCAGAGGCTGTGAGTGCCTGTTCTCCACATTAAAAGATCTTTTAATGGCCATCTGTTGTAATGCAATCATCCAAACACACAAACTGTGCCAATTTTGATAACTTTTTTTGCTTTCAAAGTGCTCCTGGCTCTGTGCCGTCTGCACTTTACATGACACAGACTCATTATTGTTGATTAGACTGATGTGGATGTTGAACACAAGATTCATGACAATTAGGTATGCTAATTAAAATGCGCAATTTCTCTTTTATGCGCACACTCGCGTCTGTAATGTTATCACAACACGGGACACAATTATTTTTGAATGCAGAACTTTTGGAGCTCTTTGTCTAGTGTGCAAGCTCTTCTGACTGGTTAACTCATTGTGATGGGGTTAAAAGGCATGGAGCATGATTGAAAGCACAAAAAGATTACTTTTAGATTCACTTTTAGCGCGTTAAACAATACAGATTGTGTCAAAGCACTTTGAATAAAGTATCAGTGATGTATGATGACAAGATTAAACGCTCAATTTTCAGTTAAAGGCATCTCATTACTGAATTCAGAGACATCATTGTCCAGCTCAATTCAGTTTAAATAGTATCTGTATACTCAAAATCGAGGCGACAGCAGCAAGGGACCAAAACTCCGTCGGTGACAGAATGGAGAAAAAGCCTTGGGAGAAACCAGGCTCTGTCAAAGGGCCAGGTCTTCTCTGGCCAACAGTTCAGTTCCAACCGCAGTGAAGTACTCATCCGATTCCTGTGGTCTTGTCCCGGTGGATTTCGAGGTCTTCCCTGGGGATCCGTCTCTGAGACTCATCTAGGTGTCCTGGTCTCTGTTGATGATGTTCAGGGCTGTAGACATCATCTGTAGACATCATATAATTTTTTTTTTTAAATGAAATATTGATCATATGTCACAAGATCTTTCAGAAATCATTTTAATATGCTGATATGCAAGTATGATTTTTTCTCAGTATATAGTATTATTTTTTATTAATAATGATTCTTTTGAGCAGAATGATTTCTAAAGCATCACCTGACTGGAGTAATAATGCTAAAAATTCTGTTTTGAAATCACAGGAACAAATTACACTTTAAATATATTTAAATAGAAAAGTGTTATTTTAAATAGTAAAATATTATACTGTGATCGCTGTAGTTTGGATCAAATAGCAAGGGAGAGCAAAGGAGATTTCTTTAACATTTCAAAACATTAAAACTTTTAAAATCCTTCTGTTCAAAAACATTTGACTGGTAGTGTAATAAAAAAAAACCTAAATAAATATACAGACACACACACACACACACACACTTTTTATTGTACTTTTTTGGTTACTTGTTGTTACGGATGCACCCGGAGTGTAATGTTTTCTTCTGTTTATCTGAAAAAAAAGTCACACAATCTCATGCTCAAACAGAATGTCATATAACCAACCTGATTGCATAGCTTTTTCGATGCTCTTTCCGCCATTTCTGTGTCTGTGCCTGACCTGTTAAGACAGATGCACAGGTACACAAACATCCAGGTCGACATTGAGACTGCAACACTTATGTCACCTGTGAAAAAAAAAGTAGTGTAGCTTTGTAGGACACTGTATTGCCAAAATACCCGGGAGAAAGACAGAGGTGGGGAGGTTAAACGAACAGACTGAGCTCAGATGGAAGCCGTGGACACACAAGGTTACAGAGGCCTTCATATAAAGCGCTAATATGCAAACACACGCAGGAGGGGTGCTAAAGGTGGGATGGGGTCTGGAGCGTGGTGTGTGGTTTATTTTTAATGAGACACTTCTGTCATGTTTATTTATTCATCTCTCCTCTTAATTAATATGGCATGGCACACACACACGTGCTGACGGAGTATGTGTTTTAGCGCGCTACCTCCATCTATAATTAGGAAGGCAATACTGTAGAGGCCAGCGCTGGAAGGAAGCTCTTCTATCTGAAGTATCTTTGTGATTAAATGAAGTATTTTCCATTACAGATACTCCCAGATCATTAGCATTATCCGATATGAAATCCGAGAGTGAATTTCAAGCATATCACCTCAATTTACTTGCATCTTCTCCGAACTGTCAGGCTCAAATCAAATAATTGCATATCATCCAGCATGTGTGTGTACTTATCGCTGGTGTTTGTGCGACCTCGCCACACGGCCTCAAATCTTAGATATTCATTATCATATATATGGACCGATGGCGCGGTGGAATATTCGAGGAGGCTTTCAGAAAGCTCACCTGTCCTTCCTCTTCACTTAAAGTGATTAAAAAGCCATCTCTTCCCTTCTCATCTAATATTCCTCATGATTGACGGCCCACTGTCCTTTACGAGGGTGGAAATCGTGGACGCGCGTTAATGAAAATGGAGTCCGTCGGTTTGCATGATGAAACGGGCTTAATGCGGACGCTCGCTAACAAGGCCGTGTGTGTTTTAAAGGTGAAGGGCGAAGGCAGGGGCCGGGAAAAATAATAACAGTCGTATTTAGATGTTGGCTCGGAGGATTAGTCGTATTTGCATTAAGCCGTACGTCTTCGTGGATGGGCAGCTAACGCTTTCTTCGCGTTTCGAGGTGTTGCTTTTGGTGGAATAAGGAAGTCGCTGACATGCTCTGTAGCTTTCCGTATGAATGTGATTAAATATTTTACTTGCACTGGGAGTTCTGAGTGGATTTCATTGGATTTCAAGGGCTGTTAGAGACGAGCTCCACCCAGTTCTGTGCGTGGACCCTTGAGTGAGTGACACAAATGAAGATGAAGGCGACGAAAAGAAGCGTTTTAATTTGTGCTTGAGGGGTTAGTCGGGATTTAATGGTTGAGCACGGGTTAAATTGTGTGTGCGTGCATGAACGTGGCCTAAATTAACTGAATTAATAGGTTTGGCTCCCAAAATCACCGTGACATTGGTGTGTTGATAATTATGCTGAATAAAAAGGGACGTGATATTTTTGGATCAGCGACAAAATCTTTTCAGTTCTAATGAAAACTTAGAACGCATTTGATATGTTCTTAGGAATAGTATTTATGTATATTTTGTGTGCTTAAAAAAAAAATGGTATAATGGTATTAAAAAATGGTATAACAATCAACAATCAAGCAATAACTAATAATGTATTTTACTCACATTGTCAATACATGAGAAGGGTGGAATCATAATCATTAATCATTAAAATATTTTAAATTAGTTTTTAAAAGTGAAAGTATTTTTTATACTTCATGATTCATTCATTCATTTGCAAATATCAAAGTGTTTGTGATGAGTCAAAAGGGTTTAGTTTTATTTATTTATTTTATTTTTTGTTTTGAATAAAAGTCTCTTTCTGAGATGATGTTTTCTGAATGTTGGTCACCTCACATGACTGATTTGGTTGGCAAATTAGAACTGAATTTTTTTCAAATTAATTAATTATTAATTCATTAATAATGTCTAATCTTAATGATGTCTTCATTAAGATACCAGGACAGATATATCACCGACTTTTTTGACTCTCATAATTTCTAAAATAATTTTAATTCAGAAATTAAATCCTTGCTCATTATAGAAGATGTGTATTCAAGTCATTGCAAGACATGGGTTGCATTTTTATGAATTTTTTGAATAAATTAATAGATCTGGGACAGAAAAAAAAGGAAAAAATGCTGTTGACCCTTTTATGCATGTTGAGCATGTGCATGTTTGTCTGGGCCCAATCTCCCATTCATCTGAATATTTGCAGACTGAGGCAGAATATGAATCATTTCCCCTCACTGCAATTAGCCTGAAATATGTAGGTCCTTAGTGTGTGTGTGTGTGTGTGTGTGTGTGTGTGTGTGTGTGTGTGTTCTTTGAAAGGGTGAGCTGGGCTTAATGTAGCTAAGCTCCTTGCATGTAAAAACAATGTAGAGAAGTACACCAAAAAAAACAAAAATATGCTGAGAAGATCTTGCACATGACCACACAAGCTAAAATTATAAATCATTTGTGTTGTGTTTGAATTATGATGACTCTTTTAACAATCTCGTATAAATAAAATAGAGATTTCCAGGATAGTGGAAGCTACCTTGTGTAGAAAGAAACCAGCTTTACCTTTTACTAAACTACGCTTTACTTTTTACTGTAGGAATATAAACATTTACCAGACTACTTACTTTTTCATGCAGAAATTGAGAGGAAGGACCAATACTACCCTCAGGTTGTGTTTATAGTCTGAAACCATAAGTGCCTTTTTTAATATCTCAAAAAACCTTTGCAACAAGGTCACATTAGCTTCAACAGAAGCGACAGTAATATTTTCAATAACATTTCTGAAAAGCATGTCTGCTTTGTAACACTTAAAAGTTAGAATAAAGCTTCAGTGATACCTCTCAGACTGAAATATACTGGGTTAAATGAAAATACTCGGCTAATCAAAATGGAAATTGTACATTTTGAAATTACTACAAGGCTTTCAAGCTTTCCCTGATCCTAAGGCTCTGCCAAAATATCAAAAATATAATAAGAGTTGAACTTGAGAAATGGATTTGGTGACAAATCGTTCAGAACCGGATCTGATTCAGTGATTCAGATTCATTCGTTCTTGAATTGGGTATCTTTATTTTACTCGTGAACTCTCAGATGCTGTTTGAGTAAACACGGAGAGAGGTGATCACGTTTGAGTGCTGATAGTTGGCCTGAGATGAAAGACAAGGGGCTGAAGCTCCCTACACGAGGCTCAGATTCGCCTGCGGTTAAATAAAAAAAGAAGTTAAATTTTTCTCCCTCAGGTCCACTTATAATGGTAGTCAAGTGTTTTTCAAGTATTTTTCATCCTCTCTGTGAATGGGCCATTTTTGCAGCTTATTTTCAGTAGATGGTCTTGCTTGGACCCAGCGGGAAATTTTGGGTGAAAATTTTTACTGTTTTCATTTTACAGTGAACTCTTATGATAAAATATTAAAGATTTATGACAGTGCGGCCCTAGGCTCACTAACTATTTCTTGTAAAACTTAACGCACGCTCTAAGAAATAGTCTTTAAAGCAAATTATATTTTGCTGCAATCATTCTACTGTAAACCATTGCTTGCTGTCCAGTCTGTATGGTAATGCTGATAAAACAAACTGCCAGTCAACAAGCTCAATGTGTGCTAAAGATCCAGTGTGATTTACAGATTCAGTTCTTCCTCTGTCGTGCTTTGGTCCCTTGAGAGAACAGGAAGTTCCCGCCTCATCTTCAGACTGAGCCAGGAAGTGGAAAAGCCCTCTGGGCTCTACAGGAAATGGGCAAAGCTGTTACCCTAGCAACCTTATTAGTTCATAAATAAATAAAACCTGAGGAAATCGGGGCGAATGTCCAAATATCCCGCTTCTTGTATTTTTTTTTTCTTTTTTTAGATTTATTTCTGTATCAGATCCCTTTCCTTTACAATGATAGCTTTTTTTCCCCATCCCAGGTTTGGCTAAAATGCATTTGTTCACATATGTATGCACATACATTCTTGAGGCCGATATTCTGATGGAAATCAGGCAGCGTCATGCTCTGAAAGACAGCTGCATATTTAATAAAGCCTGTGTGACGTTTGACCTGCCGGGTGAACACAGATTCAGGCCCGTGTGACTTATGCCCACATAAATGTGAAATCCTAAAGAGCTCTGAGTGAAACGAAAAACGAGAGGCCTTTGCCACTGGATGGCATCAGCCGATCTCAGTCGCTGTTTCTTTGCTGTCTCTGGATTTAATTCAACGAATGCTTTTTAAATGTTCTGAATATAAGCTGGAGTCACAGATACTGCATTGATGTGGGCAATAATGGATTTCTGGGGGAGTTTTTAACATTGAAATAGCTTGTGGCTAATTTAGAAGGAAGTGCCCTTATCTTGCTTTCTGGTTGTTGAGTAGTTAATGGCTTTTTATTTGCCATGTCATCTCATTTTAAGGTTTGGACTTTTATCGAAAAGCATCTGTGTGTGTATAAGTGTGGTCGACAGGAAAGAGAGGTGAAAAAAAGAAAACGGCAGTATTGAGTGTCAAAAGCCTCTGCAGTGAAAGCTGTTATTGTCCTGAGAGACGTGTCCAAATCAGAGTGGATGGAAAACATCTTCACTTTACTGAGGCAGGACGAACATTCAGAAGAAAGAATCTCACAACCAAAGATTATTATGAAAATGTGCCAGTGGTGCCATTTCTTCAAGATGATATGTTTTTTCACAATGATATGTGCAGTGAGTGATACTAAAAACATGTTCAATTTGATCCAAAACGGATGAATTTGATTCTGTCAGATGTTTTTGTACGTTGGTTGTTGTATGCATTGTGGTAGTTTGGACATAAAATAAGATTCGGACTTATTTGTCACTAAAGGTTTAACATTCATTCACAATTTAAAATAATGTACCAACCAAGTACACTAAACTTTAAACCTAACCAATTATTATGTTAACAAAAGCAAACATGACTAAAACGCATTCGCTGAAGGATCAGTGGCATTTTAGTTTGCTTTGAGGTTTTTTTGTTGTTGTCCTGACTCAAGTTTCAGTGGATTTGCAGTCCTATCAGGTGCGCTATGGAGCAAGTTTACTCTGTCGGAAAAGCCATGCATATGTGGTTAGGCCATGCACATCAAAATGTATTAGTTTACAAATCATGCAATATGATAAATAAAGTCATTATGTTATGTTATAAATGTGTAGATTGTTGCTTTAGTGACAGAATCGGTGGCAAAAATGGACAGCTTCTAAATAACAATATATATAATAACAAAATAATAATATTTGTATTCCAATCCTGAATATATAGGAAAATAATGTGCCCTACTTTGGTTGAAATTAGCATTTTGATAGAAAGTTCAAGTGAGGCTGGTTTTCAGAAGGTCCATGCAGCTTTTTAGCTGGTGCAGGCTGATAATCTGTTGGTGGACCAGTTACTATGTTCTAAAAACCTGACTAACCTACTGTCTATTTGGCAACTTTAACTAGGTAATGACTAGTCATGAACTAGTTAACCAACAGGCTAACGATTAACGGCTAGAATCCAGCAAACGACTTACTAGTAACCAGCTTTATTCTAGTAGTACATCTATGGCGACGTTCTGTTGTAGCATTTTGTGAAATCTATTGAAAACTGTCAATTGTAAATTAAAAGAAATATATAATTTATAATGTCTATCTGTTTTAGACTTTGATTATTGTGGGCACACAAAAACAAGCCACTTGAAATATTTGTGGACTCTCAAAATTCTTGTGAGGAAACAGACAGAAAAAAAGTACAAAAAAACATCAAGAATTTATACCACCAAACAACATCGGTACATCATGCACATCTTCTGAGCTTCTTTTGCAGGTTCGCTCAGTGAATGTAGAGATATATTGTAGTTCTCCATTGCTTTATGTCCTCACACATCCCTTTGTTTAGCCGTCTTTATGTCTGAGTAAGCATTTGGTCCAGTCATTTGTGCATATGCAAAGCCAGCATCGCTCTCATCTTCTCACATGCCAAACCGCAACTTCAAAGAGCCAGTCTCAAGCCCAGTGATGCAGAATGCTGTTTCTCTCTCTCTGACCGCTTCTGACAGCTTCCCTAACTTTCCCTTATCCTCTCATTCTGAACCTCCTATGCGCATTCTCTCCTTCTTTCTCACACACGTTCACTTTCTCCAGCCTTAATCAAAGTGCAGGTCAGGATGCAGTTCCTCTGGAGCCTTGATCAATAGCTGTTGCACATAAAGAAAGAATAAATGTGGAGGAATGGAGGAAGAGGAGGAGAGTGCTTGGATTTATTTTCGTGTCCTGCTTTTTACATATTGGCATGGTTTATGCGGGTTTCCTCTGAGATTACAGAGACTGTTTAAAATGTTGAAAACGAGGTCCATTGGTATTGCATGAAACCATGTGTTTGTGGATAAATACCTGTGTTTTTTCAAAAGCACAGGTATTGCACACTGATCTGTATCATCGGATACCTATATGCAGTTACATAGGTATATTATATGTACAAATGGCCATTTCTTTCCTTGGTTTGTTTAGAGACTTTAACACAAATGTAATATAAACCAAATAAACACATGACCATTGTTTAAGTCATCTATTTATTTGGTTTATATTATATTTGGTTCGTATTATACAGCTAATTAATGACATCATCGCAATGATTTTTTGAATAAAGTTCAAAGTTGTAATATAAATTATTTGTAACTTTATGAATGTCTTTACTGATCAATTTAATGTTTCAATTAAGTGTTTAATATTTCTTTAAAACACCTTTGAGCAGTGTATGCACTTTCTCATGTATGCTATCATGAGAATTAGTGCATGTCTTTTATCTGTCTTGTATATTTGCAAATGTTCATTAAAGAAGCCACCTTAAAAGCACCTAATAAATATGGGCAGGGTCCAAAATTAACACAGTGTCAAATATGAGTAAATTTAGCTTTGCCGAGTGAACAAATTAATTTAATGAACATTTGGCAGGTAACTTTATAAGAACGACAACATAATTTTTATATACATTTAAATTACAAAATCAATATCTGGCCTTTCCTGTTTTTACTTAAGTGATGTGACCAAATCTAATTAAAGATATTCAAGGACTCTACTAAAGGAACAATGCCACCATTTACTCACCTGTTTTGGTCACCATTGTCTTACATAGTAGGGGAAAAACACTGTGGGAGTCAATGGTGACCCAAAACAGCCTGGTTACAAATTTTCTTCAAAATATCTTCCTTTGTGTTCGGCACAACAGTGTAATTCATACAGGTTTGGAACTACTTTTGGATGCATAAACGATGACAGAATTTTTCCTTTAAATAAGGATTATTGTGTTAGTTTCTTTTCCTCTTCTAACTACTTCACAACTCCACACATTTTTATGACATGGATCGTGTAGCATTTCACATAACAGTTTCATGCTGGGAATGTGTTTTCCTCAAAGTGGTTTGTGTTTGGTTTCTTTAGATTAAATTTTTCGTATTGACTTTAGTTGCCCGTCCGAGGATGGCTCTCTAATGCCACCATTTTATAACGTTCTGTCAGACAGTTGAGTTCTGTGTAACGGTGTAAAGTAAAGCGTACGAACAATACATGAATACCCAGACTGGCAATCCCACTGCAATATTCACTCCTTGTTAGCGAAGCGCAAAGAGGCTCTCTTCTGTTTCTCCTGCTGTAAAGCTTTATTACTGAAATGTCAAAGACACCTCCACAACGACAGTTATTCATTATTCAGTTAGACTTTTTTAAACCCGCTGAGCTAAAAGTTGTGCTGTTTCATTTGAGTTTGCTCCCTGAGAGGAAGACGCTGCAGTCCTGCTGAGTCTCTGTTCAAGAACACACTTAAGCATGCTGAGGCCTTGACAAACACAACACGGCCCTGCACTTAATATGCTGTTTTATGGAAACCACGGTTTGCCATTTGTAGTTTTAGCTTTGTTTCAATAAACAGGAAGCTGCCGTGGCCCAATTATATTCTTGGGGACTTTACTGATGTGTGCACCCAAGCTGAACCTTAAAGTGCTGCTGGTGTTTTCTCGACGAAGCAATGTGCTCTCATGAAACTTTTGTGCTTATACAAAAGTACAGTGGAGTAACATGTTATAGTGATGGTATTAGAAAGGTGCTGAGATAAATACTGCATTTGCCATTTTAGTGTTTTAATATGTGGAAATGTATAACTTATTGTTATTAAAGAACAGTTAAATATTGATAGTATTACTAGTATGAGCCCTTTAATGACAGAATGACAGAAAAGATAGAACGCCTATTTGTTTAGAATTTTTTTTTTTACACAGAAATTGCTAGTAAATTTAATACAAAATGACAAAAAAACAGCAAGAAATATATTTCTGGTATACATGCATGTACCTAATAAATATACACAGTACACATTTATATATTATGTATATAAAAAGTCCTATTTTGTATGCATTTGACAGCACTAATAAAATGTCATTTTGATTTACAGAATTTTTAGGTTGCATTTGCGATAAATTAAATCAAGATTCAGTGTTTTACATATTTATTCGAAAACCAATGTGCCGTGCGGCATAACATAACAAACAAAACAGATATGACTGATAAATGCAGGTCTGCTTCCTTGCAAAAATTGCCGATGTTTCCCTAATGGTTTCCATCTTAATTTAGGAAATGAATGGCTGACAGTGATAACAGTAGGTATTCCCAAAACATCACAAAACCAAAACCCACCCATACTGCTTCTGCCTAAAACTTCTGTCTGTCCCTGTCATGTCAAATTATGGCAAACAGAGTGGGAGTTTTATGAATTAGAATGAGTCAATCTGGATCAGTGAAATATGCTTAGCACGCAGAGATGCCATGTTTGATAAGTGCTCTGGCTGTCTGTTAGCTCTGAGGTGCTGTGTAATTGGGGGCGTCTCTGACTAAAAACTGTCCTTGGATCACAGGAGGCGCTCTGCGGTGGATTAAAACTCTTTGCTATCCTGCCGGCTGCCTGATTTGGAGGTAATTGATGTGAATTAGCGCTAAAGGGGCAGTAGGCTATTAATATTAGCAATAGAATTCTTGAGGGAACAGCTGTAGAGACTTAAGCCAGTTATGTCGTTATCGTATTGTAATTTATAAATAGTCAGCCTATATAGCTGAGAATACCTACAATAGATTTCTCTATGCAAATAAATTAAAATTAAGTGCCCAGAATAAATAAATATATATCTTTAAAAAAGTTCTCTTTTAGCTAAAAATGGCTTAACGGTTCTGAAAATATTTTATTTCATTTTCAAGAAGAAAATGAAATCAACTTCACGCGCGCACACACATATTATTTTAGTTTTTAAATTGTATTATTATTATTTTTTTAAACATAACATAGTCTAAAAATATTAATATTTAAATAAACATTTGCAGAACAGTGTCCTCTATAGCAGTTTGGCTGGGATCTTGAGACAAAACAATAGCTTCAAGACATCTGAGAGAGTTTGGCCAAAGAGTGTATGCGCGCACACACACACACACACACACACGCGCACACACGGACACTGGCCTAACTCCATAACGACTTATGGCCTAGAGTAATGGGTCAGCACAGAGAAGCAGTTCAAGGACAGTGTTGGCGCAGAGAGCTCGTAAACCTGCTCGGCTCTCTGAGCGCATACAGAATGTCTGTGCTGGGGTTTGAAAATAAACTAGCAAGCATGACCTTCACACTGATGAGACCGAACCTTCATGTTGTAAATAGAATTTTGCTGATGTGTTCGGTCTTCTATTTACAAAATATTCCTAATGTAAAGGGGTAGAAGATCGACTTCAAGGACACGTCGCATAAATCAAACTGCAGAGAACGTTTAATGCCTTCTCACGCTGTAGCAGATTTACTGAAACCTGGGGCAACACAATATATTGAGAGGGCTGTGTTTGCAGATTCTTGGTTATCGGTGTCTACTTTGGCAGAAATTTCTATAATTTTTCATTATATTTTTTCATGTCAGGGTAGTGGTTTTTTTAAAGATGAGTTACATTTACACTTTATTTTTTATGTAATATATGGAATTGTGGGACATTTGAAAAGTCTGTGTCTATTGCATTTTCTTATTCACAGCAGGGCTCAACTGTAACAGATACATTTTCGGTTTTAATGCTTTTAGAAATTAATTCATAAAATTGTATATTTACAATTGTACAATTTTAAAAGCGTGTCATTTTAAATACACATACTTATAACTAATTCTCTTCCACCAGTATTATTAATAGTATTTTTTATAACATGCAAATTGTTCTTTTGCAAAGCTTTTAACCTAAAACAGCTGGAAATTCAGTTTTAAATTCACTAATAAACTGATGATACTACTACCGTGAGTAGTGCAATTCATTCTTGCAATTTCAATAAAAACTCAATCTGTAATGCATGTTAGACGCTAAATGTAGTTAGGGTAGATGCTGCTTGTCAGTTTACATTTTCAATGGATAAAAATGAATAAAGAAAAAAGCTATAGCAAGGCCAATAACTTTCTCTATAATTAACTCTATAATTATGCCCTATTTTGGGGTCCGGATACTAATAGGGTAAAAAAGCAAAGACATTAACAAAGCACTTTTAATAAGAAATGTATTCATTTATTTTACCCTATATAAAACCCAGGTGTAAATGCCTCTTATGTTTTTTGCTGTATGCTTTCAAAGACTGCATTCTGCAGTCCTTTACGTGACCTTTAACATACTTCAAATAAGTTCTTAAAAATACTTATTTGCAATTAAAACTACGAGAAAATGTGCTGAATTTCAAGTTCTGAGATAAAAAATTCTCTAACAGCCTGCGGTCCCAGGGTTGCTGTAAAGCGAAGGGGGATTTTCTACTGCAGAACTGCCATCTTGCTTTGTGTTGATTGCTCTTTGTTCTGCAATGTAATGCTGGATGAATTCCATTCTTAGGTGGCCCAATGGGGGCTCAGGCAGACAACAGGTCCAATCCAGTGCCATTGTCAGGCAGCTTAGCAGCCATTGTCTTTGTCATGGAGACTCTATGATGATCTCGTTCCATTTCAATAGGAGAGCGGTGACAATCCCCAGTGCTGGGACGAACATGTGCATATTATGAATCTGGAGTGACATGGTGTGTGTTGTGGTGTCTTGGACTTGTGTGCATGTGTGTGTAAGGATTGCACCTCTTTTCTATATTTATCTTCAAAGTATGCCACCTCTCATGTGAGCTCTAGCCCAGAACCTGGAGGGAGGGAAGAAGGGAGGGAGAGGGAAATATAATGAAAAGGAGGAGGGTTTAGGGATGAACTGTGTTCATTGTGTTAGTTGGTATCTGGGACACCTCAATGCCAAATCTCACCCCACTTTATTGTCTGCTTTCGGATTCAGCTGTGTATGCGTGCACGCGTGGTCGGTAAAATTTTAATGAAACCGTATACATGAGCACGCAATAACCAATAAATGAATGTTGTGCTTTGTTTTTATTATAATGCTTGCGCTGATTAGCCATAACATTAAAACCACTCATCTAATATCAAGACCTCTGAACCTCTGCTGTTTTGGGGTTACGGTTTGATATAAGTTTAATATTTTAAACAGACAGTAGTCCTGCATACATGTAGCGTGAGCAGCTGTTTTTGAGTTGATTTAGATCAGATAACTTTAAGAATTGTCTTTTAAGAATGGTCTGACTTTAGATTTGTGAAATTATGCTGCATAAGACACCCGCACAAAACAAAAACAAAAGTCAGACTGAAAGAAAAAGCGAATTCATTCTCTGACAGCAGATGGAACAGCATATATATGACACCCATCATTGACTTGATCTAGAAGAAAACATGATTCATCAGACCAGCCGTTGCTCCATGGTTGAGTTGTGATGGTCGCGTGCCCATTGAGATGCTTTCAACTCTGGGCAGGGTTCATCATGGGAACTGTGATCCGTTGTATGTTCTGACGCCATTCTATAGTGGACAGCATTACGTTTTCTAGAAATCACTAGGAATCACTCAGAGATGTGGCTCATATGTAAGGCGGTAGCGTGAGACTATGCTAACACCCTTGAAAGGCCGTATCATTGGTGCGTTTGTGTGATCTTTGTCGATAAGTTACTACATGACTGAAAGCGCATGTTATGTGACCATTCATGCACACTGTGCCATTATACTACATACATTTACTCAAAGCTCACTTTAAACCACCATCGGTTGTTTGTAATAACTTCAGATTGCCATCTAATGTGCAATGATGTAATTTTGCTGAAAAATAGTCAGAACTGCAATCGTGGAAGAGAAAATACAGACAGACAGCTTGAAACTGTTCATCAATAAATCTCTGGAAAATTTATAGAAATGATGATTCCATCTGAGCATTTTAAAATGACTAGTGTAAAGGTAGCATAACAGATGTGTAAACTGAAAACTATATGAACTTTATTACAACTGTTTTGCACTGATTTGTTGTGTTGGACATATTTAGCTCCTTTGTGCAGTGGCTTAGGAAAGTCTGTAAAAAAGGCACCAAGCTGAAAAATGTTTTTTGAGATAATGTAATCTTGCTAAACTGATTTCATAAAACGAGAATCGAAAAATATATTGTTCAGAAACGGTATCAAAGATATTGCATCGATGTCGTATTTTTATGCTCTCCCCACTTGTGTAAATGAGCCTTGGCAACTCAAGACCTGATAACAGTTCACAGGCTTTCATTGCTTGACTTTTGGTAGGTAACCTCTTGACTATTTTTCCAGCTTTTAACACATGAAATTCTGGGAGCACAGGCATGAACGTAATAAGCGTTGTTTACCCCTAGAGGAAAACGTGTGTATGTATTGTGATGCTCTCTGAAATGTTGGAAGATGTAACTCGGGAGAGAAGAATGGTTGAGTAAATTGTTATTTTCGTTTTCTTTGCACAAATAAAAGTGCTCTCATAGCATCGCAAAAGTGAGCTACTGATGTTACCTCCTGTTTTAAAGATTTTTTTTACTGATATTTACTATGTTTCTGGACCTTGATCGTTTCATTTGTGTTTTTGTCTATGGAGGGTCAGATGGCTTTCCGATTTTTAATTTGTGTTCTGAAGATAAACAATTTTAATTTAGTGGCGAACTAACCTTTTAGTTCAGGCATAGCATAGTGTACAATATGAACAATGGAAAATTTGTTTTGACATTGAGAAAGTGTTGTGTTATAAATTAATGTGTACGATACACACACACACACACACACACACATATATATATATATATATATATATATATATATATATAATAAATTATTAATCATAGATTTAAATTCAGACATGACCGCATCGTGTTTGTAGTTCTTTTTGTTCAGTTCAGTTCGTGCAGATTTGTGTTCCAGTTGGCTTGAACAGCCCTGATCAGTGAAGTGAGTGTGGTGTGTCTGTGAGTATTTGTGTGTTTGGATGAGGATTAACTGGAATCCTCTGTTTTAAACCTGCCGTTTGGCCCCTATCATTCAGTCCCTGTAGTCTTTCAGTCCATTAAGCTGGACTTCACACACACATTATAGTTAACAGACAAAAAAAGGGAAGATAAGAGATACTCAAAGTCCAGCCTGCGGGCCAAATCTGGCCAGCCACAACAATCTGAATGTTTTGTTTTTTAGATTGAACTGCATTTCTGCATATTTGTTTGCACTAGTGGGGTTTTAATGATAAATGGATGTTTTAAGTGAACAAATTAGCGTAATTAAAGAGATAGTTGTAAGAGATGTATTAATTAATTTCTCAACCCTTATGTCATTCCAAACCCATAAGATATAACACATTCAGATATTTTTGGTGAAATCTGAGAGCTTTTTGACCATGCATAGACAGCAACAGAACTACCACGTTCAAGGCCCAGAAAGATAGCAAGGACATTAACATAGTCCATGTGACATTAGGGGTTCAATGGTAGTTTTATGATACTATGATAATATATATATATGAGTTTATAATGAGTTTATTTAGCAGTTTCTTCTCTTCTGTGTCAGTTTCCACTGTGCATTTATAAGAGTACCATGGGTCTTTTTAAAAAAATGTCTTGTTCCTAAACAAAGTTCATCAGTGTACCATTTGCCATCTGATACTGTCGCAGTACTTATTAGGAAATTAACAAGTACTGTAAAAAAAAAAACTGATTCTAATGGACAATCTATCTGGACAATGAAACTTATTTAAACATCTGCTAGCACTTGTGTTTTCTGAAGGATGAAGCTCTCCTCGAGGGACAAATATTACAGAATCGTCCACAGCTCTGACAGAGACAAGGATTCCAGTCATGTTCCCATCCGTTGTCTTTGTCATAGTGACACAGGTTTCATTGTTCCATTGTCATTGTGATGAGAACACTCTGGTCATTGTTTCCTGTTCCCAGGAGTGAAAACATCACCTGCTTCTTCTTCTTCTATTCATGTGTGAATTCCGTTCTCGCCCCAAAATGTGGTGCATCTCAGTTGGCTACAGCGAGCGCGTTTGTGTGTATGCAAGTCTGTAAAATCATGCCTAAATTACAACTGAAAATCGCTCAGTAAAAGCCCCCAATGTCCAAATAACCATTTTGTGCTATGGCATCTTTGAGCATGTATAGTTAGTCTGAGTGGAGCGATTTTTCCCTCTAAATGCTCTTCAGCGTTAATGAGGGTTGAGTGTCTAGTAAAGCCCCTCCATTGCTTCGCATATCACACTAGAAGACAAACAATATTAATTATACAACCGATCCACATTTACCCACACAGTCCCACAGCATCTTATGTGTGAAACATAACATAATCCAAGCTCAATGAGGATTTACTATCATATCTCTATTCATTCTTACAATGCGTTGCAAGGTATACATAGGCCCTATGAAATCCTATGCGTTTTTTTTCCTTTTTTAATTGTATAGATTAGTTTTATGGGGGTTTTAACATTTAAAAAAATCTACCTTTTAAAACTAACATTTAAAAAACCTTAACAAATGAATATGACCAGATAAGTGTAGTGTTTTTGTACTGTTGATATGTTTCCGGAAAGATCTTTAGGTTTGTTACAATAATGAATTGTGATTTTCTGCTTGCCAGTTGGCTTGTGTTTGAAATGAAGGGAATAGTTTACACATAAAAAAAGAGTAGTTTTTCTCCAGTTTGTTTTGAAAATAAAAAAGTGCAAATTTTAAATGTTTGCAGTTTCATTTACGAGCATAATGATATATAATATAGACACCCTTCAAAGCTAAAACACATGGACCAAAATCAGCAAAACTGATTTATTTTGATATCATGGGATCTTAAAGAATTTAAAGAAATAATATCCCTGTTGCAAGACCTCTTTATAGTTCTTGAGGAAAACCTAGGGAGCTGCTAAAAAGCGTATGTATTTGTCTTGTTATATCACGGCATGAATGTGGAGCAAAGACTGCATTCATTTGCCTCCTATGGACTCTATAGACTGATGGAGAAATGCAAATGTGTGACAAAGAGATGGGAGGAGGGGAGGAAACATGGGGGAAAGATCTGGAAAGGAAGAGAAATCTGAAAGAATGTTACATGTTAAATGAGCTTATTATGGGATTATAATCAAGTAGATAAAGTCACTGAGACTGAAAGATGCTGCACAAATCCTTTCCACCAGCTCTCTCTCTTTTTCAGTAAGTCTTATTCTTAGACAAACATTTAATGGCATATTTATTCTGTAACAGGCACTATGCTGTATTTGCCTTTTTTGGTTTTGATGTGTTTTTAGTTAGTCCATGCCGCCTTTGTTTCTCTTTTTTTCTTTCTGTTGTATTGTGTTGGTATGCAGAGGCAGTCGTTGGCACTGCTTCCACGTTCAAACACACACACACACACACACACACACAACACAGGGACTGTCTCAGCTCCAACAGACAACAGACAGCGAGAGATTAGGATCAGTGTGAAGCCTGCAGAGAGGCAGAGCTCTGAGAGAGAGGTGGTGATATAGAGAGGGCGGGGACAGATGGGAAAGAAGGCGGGGTCATTGGGAATTGGTGTGGTTGGTAAGACGTGGTGGAAGGCCTATATGGCATCACAAAATGTAATCCAGATTGCAAACAACATGCATATTTCTGCAACTGAATGTTTATTTGACATATTTACTAAAGTAATTATAAATAATTTGAAAATGAATACATTTAATCAAATAATTTAATGTGATTGAGTGTTCAGGAGCTATATTCTCCAACAGTTACGCCACATATTAGCCGATAATATCGGTTCACCTATTATTATAGTTATTATTGTTTTCTGTATTACATTTGTGTGTGTGTGTGTGTGTGTATATATATATATATATATATATATATATATATATATATATATATATATATATATATATATATATATATATATATATATATAATATTTTATTCAGTTTGATGACTCTACTTATACTTAAGGTGCTTATGACAGCAAGGTAAGTATGCATGAATCCTGGAATTATTATTTCATTTAAACTTCCAGACAGAAGAATAATCTAGGTGTTATTTTTTCAGGTAAATAATGTGGTTTTGTATGTCTGGGCCTCATCTGTGTATACTCTTTATAAGCACAGGCAGTTCTGCACAACAGAGCCCCAAAGACCTGCATAGTGTGGTGTTTGTATGCCTGTCCCACAGATCATGATGACCTTGTTGGGTATCTTGCTGTGTGGTGTAGGGCTTTGTCCAGCCTATCTACACCGATATCTGCTCCTGATAGCAATTACTGCTTATACCCGCCATAGGAGGACAATCAGTAAGGAAATAAACAGGAAATAACAATGTTTCATCCTGTTTTCTTCCTCACTGCTGAGTGAATCATAACCCAAAAAGCCTGGAGAAGTGAATAACAATATTCATGTAAATGTCACATAAACGCATTACCAAAGCTCCAGGAGAGGGGGGCAATTAAAGCGCTTATGGTGTCGTGGTGTGATGGAGCAGATCAGGACAGGCATGGCCACTAATGCATTTCCTCTTTAACTGATGCTGACTGCTGTGAACAGGCAGGATGACGGGATGTATGGTCAACAGCTCACCATAGGTGATTAATGATCTTTTTTCTGGTGGACTCTCGCTCTGTATTTATTTTTCAGCTTTTCTATCTATAGGTTCTTCCTCTTAACTAAATCTTCTACTGGGTACAGTAGATTACTTTACTAGCATGTTTACTATCCAAATGAGAACATATCATAGATTTCTATGTCCAGCAAATTCAGTTGTGTGTGTGTGTGTGTGTGTGTAAATTATAGAAATAGTTTTAATCCATTAATTATGCCTTGTAATGCACCTTACAATGCATTGTACGATCTCTTGAATAATTGTAGTTACACTTAATATATTATAACACTTATCAATTCATTGTTACACTATGCATTTTAAATTCAGCTATAATTATTTATGACCAGATTTAATGTATGACAACCCACATAATGAATTTGTATAATGCATTATGCCCTCTAATAACCCCTTATAATGCATTATACATCAAGGCTGTAAGTAAAGTGTTACTAAAAAAATGCAGACTGAACTTTTCAATGGCCTATTATGTAAATAAAATAAAATACAAACATTAGAATATTGTTTAATGTTTTATGAATTATTTAAAATAATTTCCCCCTTTTTTCCACTTGTCAACCCCTCAAGAACTACTGCCATAGACTTCTAATGTATTTTATTTAAATTTTTGGTGTCTTTTTTTAATGTTTGTTTCATCTGCCCACAAACACTCTTTTTCTCTTTTTTTTTATCATCCCTTCATTCTCAAGTTTGTTTGTCTAATCCTATATCCATCCTTCCTCTTTCCATCAAACTAATATCTTCTTTCTGTCCCTGGTTCCTTCCACTTTCCTTCTTGGATATCCTCCAAGCCTTGCTCTCCTGCCAAAAACACCCAAAAGCACACACGTTTGTGTGTGTGTATGCGTGTGTGTGTGTATCTGTGGCAGCGGAGGGCGTAACGCAGTGCTGTTCATCCTTTTCCAAGTCCTTTTTGTCTGTC